>NW_027069488.1:1418585-1478106 GCF_002906115.3 Quercus suber | reverse complement strand
TATTGAACAATGTCCACAGTAAAGACCTGTGTGGATTTAACTTTACAATCCCATGGTATACAAATTAACTAAAATATAATTGAAGTTTGTACAATAGACTTAACCCTAAATCTATTGCTATCTCTGGTAGAAATTGTTGTACCATAATCATATGTAACTCCAAATTTATGCACTCTTTTGTTCAGGATCTATTGCTTATGAATGTCTGCTCATGATTGTAGACTGGATGCAACAACTTCACTTTATCACCAAATTTTAGTATGAAATTCATTTTCATTTGATGCTTCAAGAGGGTTGGGAAAATTCCTAGATTTGCGCATAAAAACACATTTCTCAAAAAGTGCTAAAAACATGCTCTAGTGTTGCTTTTATACTTGTCTTGGAATGCATAAAACCCTAGATCAAATTGTTGACAGAAACTAGTCTAGGATCTATTTTGCATGAATCTCGATCAATCGAGAAAAGAGAGCACATTAATTCAACTTCTCTCATTGGTGTTGCTGTTTAATACTGTCATTTTCATTATTTGCCTAGCCCTTTCGCCCACTCTCTACAAAATTTATTGTTTTGGGCTCAGAGGGTTCCAAATCCATACCTCCTTGGGCTTGGGCCGCAAAAACTGACCCTACATAGTGGTATTAAATATAATTAATAGTAATTTTGGGCTTGTCAAGAGTTGACAGAAAAGCCCAAAACTTATTAGAGCTAGTGTCTTATTTGTTTATTTTTGGTCCCACTCCAAGCCACATACTAGAGCCCAATTGGAATGACCTAAAAGGCTAACCCAATTAGATAACCAGTTATAAAGAGAGAAACATACAAAATTTTGTAAAAAAAATGAAATGGGAGTGTAAGCCATTCTCTAATTCTTCCTTGAACACATACATATAAACTAATTAAGAGACCACACTTCTTGAGTATAAATGAAATTTTAGTGAAGATTAAGAGTGTTCCCAAGGTATGCTCTCTTGTTCTTAAATTCTGAAATTTACATAGTACATGTTATTAATTGCGAATGAAGTAAATCCGTTAATTTTCCGCTGCATATGTTTTGTATGAGATACAAACCATGTTTTTTCAATACTATATTCATGTTATTGGTTTAAATCATTGAGAAGTGATCTCAAAGTCATGAACAAATGTTCATGTGCAATAGATCCAAAATAGAAGAGTCAATGAATTCGGAGTTACGTAGTAAGTAATACAAGAGATAGCAATAAATTTAGAGTTAGGTCTGTTATACAAACTTCAATTTTATTTTAATTGATTAGTTTACCTTGGCATAGTAAAATTAAATCCCCACAAGTTTTTATTGTTGGACGTTTTGTTCCATTAGTTTTCCCAATTCATCATTTCATTTGTTTCTTGTGATCCATGCTTATTCAAATCTAGAACATAATTAATCTAACTATTCTCATGGCTAAGAATTGGTTTAAGTAATCACAACTAGGACCTAAAACCCTATCAACTAGTACAAAAGGCCAAGCCATGACAATCTTTCTTGTATGTATCACAACATGAGTTGTATGTATCAACTAGTACAAAAGGCCAAGCCATGATAATCTTTCTTGACAAGGAAAGCACCATCTATTCAATCGAGAAGTTGGATTAGCTAGCTTGATCAAGGCAGGTTTTTCACCTGGGGAAATTACACTCAGGAAAAAATTGGACAGCAAAAGAGAGGAAAAAGAAATAGTTGAGGGCCAGGAGTGGATCCCACTAGTGATAAACATTTTAACTTGTTTCAATAGCGGCGCATGGGGACAATTTATTTGTGAAGGACACACAAATAAGACCACAACAAAACTATCAAAAAAAAAGACAGTGATGGATGCAATCAATAGAATGAAGAAAACTGAGCAAAAATAAAAGCCAAGAAAAGGGGATCTGGGAATGTATCTTAGTGAACCTATCATTTTATAAGACCAAAAGAGTGGTGGGGTCTGCCACAAACAAAGTTAGAGATATGCATCAATGTTATATGGTTGTAGTTGTTTTTTGTTATAGTTGATAGTGGTGTGTATGATTTGATGGAAAAAAACGTGAGAAAAAGTTTCTCACAAATGGGGCTCAACACAGCAGCCACTCCTAGCACGCTGCTTACAGAGCCTCACATACTCTCAAACCGACCAACTTTTCTTAGTGCCAAAGGCATGAGAGACTATGAGAGAGATAGATTGATGTGGAGAGCACAAGGCATTGTCACATAGAGAGGTCATCAAGGATAGGTTTAATAAGCCCACCTTGGGGAGGGATTGTTTGGATTTCGGCAAAGAAATTTCATTTTGGTTTTTTCTTTTCTTTTTTGAACTCTATTATACCTTCTTTTTTAACCATAGATAAATATAGTTTCATTGGACACAGCACGTAGAGAGAGAGGGAGAGATTTTTAGAGAATCTTTAAACCATGTGACAAAAATGTATCCTTTCAAGATGTTGATTGCACATTTGCACTTTGCAATGCACCAATATAGCCAGGGCCCAAGTCAAGAGTAGTCGAGTGACAAAATAACAGGTCACCATTTTAGGATCCATGAAACATTGATTGATGTATTTCATTGTACACTGATGTTAAAGTTGATTGATATAAAATTAAACCTTTTTTTTTCTCTAAATGATTTGAAAGAATATTCTTTTAAGTTGTTAATTAATAATGATTTGAATAATTTATCTACTAATTTTGTAACTCAATTCACACTTTTTATTAATATTTTCAACAGAAATATTTAAGATTTTAAATCTTCTTATCCATTATAATAATTATTTACATGTGCCTTTAATGAAATGGTCTCAAAATAGTTCAGGGTTCACATAAAGAGGACCAAAAATACTTCTCATTTTCAAAAACAAAAAATCATTTATTCCCAAATCTAAAAAAATTGGCTTCTCTCTAAGGAAGTCACTTCAACTAAAAACCAGATCAATTTGTTAAAACAAGTCGATTTCAAGCATGTTTTAGTATAAAAATTCTTTGGAATGTGATACATGTGAAGAATGTAGAAAATCTAGAATGAAAAAAACGGCTCTTCAATGAAAGGGAGAATAGCCAATCCGTGACAAGAAAACAGTTTATGGTAATTATTGGAAAATTGTCGTGATACTCTTTAAAGTTAAATATATATATATATATATATATATATTTTTTTTCTCTAAATGATTTGAAAAAACTCTTTTAACTCATTAATTAAAATGATTGAATAATTTATCTACAAGTCTTGTAGCTTAATTGACAATTTCTATTAATGTTTTCAATGGAGATATTTAATATTCAAATCTCTCTCCCTATAACAACTATCAAATTATCAAAATAATAATAATTATCTATATGTGTTTTTAATGAGATGATCTCAAAATATGTTCAAGATTTACATAAATAAGACTAAAAATACTTTACATTTTCAAATACAAAAAATCATTTCTTTATTCCCAAATCTTAAAATTTGTTTTCTTTCTAAGGAAGTCACTTTAGCTAAAAACCAGATCAATTTGTTAAGACAAGTCGATTTCAAGCATGTTTAATATAAATTTTTTTGGAATATGATACATGTGAAGAATGTAGAAAATCTAAAATGAAACCAAAAAACGGCTCTTCAAAGGAAGGGGCAATAGCCAATCCGTGACAAGAAAGCAGTTTATGATAATTATTGGAAAATTTTCATGATACTCTTTAAAGTCAAAAGCATTACTTTTTAAAGCAAAAATAAAGAAAGAAGAAGAAACTAGGCACTATTCATTAAATTCTAAGATATTTTTTTTTCTCTCAAATAGAATTCTACTTTAACATAATTTAAGTATATTAGTGTGTGAAGCTTCCTCCTGAAAACTTGAATTCCAATCCTTGCCTCCCACACTCCACAAACACTTATACTTGTGGAGTGACTATCATGCCGAAGGTGCACGGTGGTACTCTAAAATTCTTATATGGCTACAAATGCATCCAAAGACCTTAATTACTATACAAAGTACAAATGATTGATGCCTATATTTGTGAGATTAAGAAATGGTCAAAAATTAACTGCAACAAATTAATTAGTTTAATTGACTTCATGGGTAGCATAATCGGTTGGGAACCTTGTTTGATTGATGAAGGAGAGGTCATTAATTTGAATCTCTTATTCTCTTTTCATTGAGATCAAACTTACTTTGATATAAAATAATAGTAATAATAATAATAATTCTATTATAAAGAAGCAACTTGGATGAGTGGGATAACCGGCTGGTCATGAAGGGATTAGGAAGGTGCCTACTGAACTGGTGGGGACAAATTGTCATTCCAAATTAGGCAGATTGGGTGGTTTGCCTTCAGATGGGTTGGGATCGACACCTTTGAAGCGACCAAGAGAGGATTCAAGTGAGGAATTGAGACTTGTGAATGTTGGAAGGAAAAAACAGGTGGTTGAGTTTAAGAATTTAACGGTGGAGGCTGAAGTTCAGCCCCGCCGACAGCCATGAAAACCTTAGCTTGGAACTGCAGGGGGCTTGGGAACCGGCGTGCAGTTCAAGAGCTTGTCGACATTGTGCAAGCACAAGATCCCATGATTGTGTTTTTATCTGAAACATGGTCATCTAAGGAGCATATGAAATGGGTTAGAGATAGGATTCTTTTTTATGGATGTTTTACAGTTCCTAGTAACGATAGGGGTGGTGGTTTAGCTCTTCTGTGGAAGAAGGAGGTGGATGTGTGGGTGGATAGTTTTTCAAACTACCATATTGACTCTATTGTCCATGGTGGTTCGGAGAATGCTTGGAGATTGACTGGTTTTTATGGGGAGCCTGATACAAATCATAGAAGTGAAGGTTGGAATATGCTAAGAATGCTTAGCTCAAAGCCGAAGCTTCCCTGGTGCTGTTTGGGTGATTTTAATGAACTTTTGGAGGTGGGAGATAAGAGAGGTGGGGCTCCGCGGGCTCATTCTTTGATGCAAAACTTTAGAGAAGTATTGGACCATTGTGGGTTTGTTGACCTAGGCTTTTCGGGACCAGAGTTTACTTGGCATAGGAAGAGAAGGGGAGAATGGATTGGAAAGGTTGGATAGGGGTGTTGCAAATTATGAATGGTTAACTCGTTTTCCCACAGGCAGGGTGAGACACTTAAATTGCTTTACCTCTGACCATAGGCCGATTCTTCTTTATTTGGATGATAATGGTGAGCAACAAAAATGGCGTAGGAAGCCTTTCCGGTTTGAATCTATGTGGATTTCAGATCCTGAATGTAAAGAGGTGATAACAAGAGCTTGGGATTGTGCCCCTGATGGTACACCTATGTTTGTGACTGCAACAAAATTAAAAATGTGTAAGAAACGGTTGAAATCTTGGAGTAAGGATCACTTTGGCAATGTTAAAAATCAAATAAAGCAGGTGAAGGAGAAATTGTGGCATGTTGAAGAGGTTTCGGCCAGATCTGGGGATCATGAGGAGGTGATTCGATTGAAAAAGGAATTGAATGTATTACAGGACAAAGAGGAGAAAATGTGGCAACAGCGGTCTAGGGTTCAGTGGTTGAAGAATGGGGATCAGAATACTAAGTTTTTTCATGGGACTGCTACTCAAAGGAAGAGGAAGAATTTTATTAAGGGGTTGCGTGATGGGGATGGGTGTGGCAAGAGGAGGAAGAGGTATTTTCGGCTCTCCTTAATGATTTTTATACTAATCTCTTTACTTCCTCAAATCCACAGGATTTAGATCGTGTGTTGGATGGGGTGAATGCTGTAGTAACTGATAATATGAAAGCAGAACTTGATAGACCTTTCACAAGTGAGGAGGTGGGAGAAGCAATTAAGGGGATGGCTCCTCTTAAAGCCCCTGGTCCGGATGGTATGCCGCCTTTATTTTTTCAGACTTACTGGACTGATATTGGTATGGATGTTTCTCAGGCTGTTTTATCTTGTTTAAATTCAAGGTCTATCCTTAGGTCTATAAACCATACCTTTATTACTCTGATCCCTAAAGTCCAAAACCCCGAAAGGGTTTCCGATTTTCGTCCTATAAGCCTTTGTAATGTGATTTATAAGATTATTAGTAAGGCGATAGCAAACCGTCTCAAGCCTCTGCTTAATTCTATTATTTCTGAGACCCAGAGTGCTTTTATTGCTGATCGTTTGATTACTGATAATATTTTAATTGCTTTTGAGTCTTTGCATCATATGAAGAATAGTTGTTCAGGCAAGAAAGGTTTTATGGCTATGAAATTGGATATGAGCAAAGCTTATGATAGGGTGGAGTGGGTTTTTCTTGAAAAAATTCTCCTAAAGATGGGTTTTTCGAATACATGGGTGGCTTTGATTATGGAGTGTATTACTACTGTGTCATACTCTATTCTTGTGAATGGTGAACCAAAGGGTGTGATTGTTCCCTCCCGTGGCTTACGACAAGGGGATCCTCTCTCCCCTTATTTGTTCCTCTTTTGTGCTGAAGGGTTGAATGCTCTCTTACGGAATGCTGCAGATGAAGGAGTGATTAATGGTTTCTCTCTTTGTAGAAATGGGCCTAAACTAACACACCTGTTTTTTGCAGATGATTGTTTAATTTTTTGTAGATCTACTCTTGAGGAGTGTAATAAAATTCAAGAATTGCTTGCCATTTATGAGACAGCTTCTGGTCAAATGATCAATAAGGAGAAGACTACTCTCTTTTTCAGCAGGAATACAGATGAAGCTTCTCAAGAAGCTCTAAAAGTGGCCCTTAGTGTTCCGGTCATCAGACATTATGAGAAATATTTGGGGTTGCCCTCCTTTGTTGGTCGGGATAGGAATGCATGTTTTACTCAGATCAAAGAGAGGATTTGGGGCCGAATGCAGGGGTGGAAAGAAAAGTTGTTGTCTCAAGCAGGGAGGGAGGTCATGATTAAGGCAGTGGTCCAATCTATCCCGGTTTATTCCATGAGCGTCTTCAGCTTCCGGTGGGTCTTTGCAAAGATATTGAAGCCATGATACGAAAATTTTGTGGGGTAGTGGGGATGCGAGAAAAATTCATTGGGTTAAATGGAGCTCTCTATGTTCTTCTAAATCAATTGGTGGCATGGGGTTTCGAGATCTTCAGAAGTTCAATCAGGCTTTATTGGCTAAACAGGTTTGGCGTTTTCTTCATCACCGAGATACACTTCTCTTTAAAGTCTTTAGTGCTAAGTATTTTCCAAATGGTAATATTCTTGATGCCCAAATTCACCCTAAGTGTTCTTATGCATGGCGGAGTATTTTGAATGCACGTGGTGTCATTGAGAAAGGTGCGATATGGAGGGTAGGTAGTGGACAAATGATAGATGTTTGGCATCATAGGTGGCTGCCTGATCTCAACCATAGTAAAATTATTTCACCCAATGCCAATAATGAGGTTAGTAGGGTGTGTGATCTGTTCCTACCTGGTACAAGGACCTGGGACCCAGGGGTTTGGCAAGCTGTTTTTTACCATGGGAAGCGGATATGGTGCGCAAAATCCAGGTCTGTGCAGATGGGGAGGAGGATATTTTGATCTGGCCATTGACTGATGAGGGTCATTATAGTGTAAGGAGTGCATATAGAATGCTTGTTGATAATGAGAACCAGTCGCTGCCAAGTTCTTCTGCTCCTACTGGTGATGGTTCCGTGTGGAAGAAAATCTGGAAGGTCCGGGTTCCTTATAAAATTAGACATTTCTTGTGGCGTACTGCAAAGGACTCTTTGCCCACAAAACAGAACTTGGTGGCTCGACATATCCCTGTTGGTAATGTTTGTGATGGCTGTGGTGATCATTCGGAATCGGTGATGCATGCGTTGTGGCTTTGTGATCAAGTTCGTTCGGTTTGGATGACGGATCCGGGTTTTTTGTTTTTGGTTCGGGCAAAGTGCAGGACGTTTTTGGAGCTGTTGGAGTTTTTGTTTAATCATGGTTCTTGCTATCGTGTTGCACTTTTTGCTACTGTGGCGTGGTGTTTGTGGCAGTTCCGTAACAGGTTGAGAGAGCGTCAGTCAGTGTGGCCGCTGCATGAACTGGGTGATCGGGCTCAGGGCTTGGTTGATGAGTTTTGGGAAGTTAATCCTCAAATGCAGAGTGCGCCACTGCGTCGGTCCCTGGTGCGTTGGTCTCCTCCCCCTCAGGACCATTACAAAGTGAACTTCGACGCAACTTTCTTTGCAGAAACTGGGTCAGCATGTGTTGGGGTAGTTGTTCGTGACTGTGCTGGGCAGATTATTGGAGCTTTGCGGCAGAATATTGGCTCGGTTCAGTCTGTTGAAATGGCTGAAGCTTTGGCGGCTCGGAGGGCAGTGATGTTTGCTGCAGAGTTGTGTGTGTTTCGAGTGATTATTGAAGGTGATTGTAGTCGGGTTATTGCTGCCTTGAAGGGCTTTGGTCGATGCTGTACTTTGTTTGGTCACATTATTGATGAATCTAAGCAAATTGGAGGAACGTTGAGGAGCTGTTTGTTTCAGCATGTTGGGCGTGAAGGGAATAGGTTAGCTCACTGTTTAGCTAAAAAAGCAGTTTTATCTGCAGATACTGATGTATGGGTAGAATCTCTGCCTGAGGATGTGGAAGATGTTTTCCATTCGGATTTGCCTTGAACTTGTGGTTTTTTTTTAGTTTTGGTTTTTCTTAATAATATTTCGCTTACCTTTGTCTTAAAAAAAAAAAAAAAAGCAACTTGGATAGAATCTCATCTCTATATTAAAAAAGAAAGAAAATTTTCTTCATTAAGAAAGAGAGAGATCCAATAAGGGTTAAATAAGTGAGCTCCAAGCATATCACGTAGCAACAAATGATTGGAAACACGTGAGTACCTGGCAGTCGAAAAGCCACTTTCACAAGGCTCATGGTCAAGTTTGCTTTTAAGTTTTAACATGATCAAATTTGGTAGGCTAAGGCTCAGCCCAGGATAAACCATTCTTAATTAAACAAGCCCAAATTACAATGCTCCTAAGCCATCCTTGAATCCTGGAATCCAGCAACTAGTTCAATCATCAATGCCATGCCCGTGTCTTAGCCATGTAAAGGGGTCAAGTGCCCATGACCTTATTTGGCCATGGGAAGGGTTTCTGCTTCCTAGTTCGACCCCCTTATCATTAAAAGAAATTCACATTCCCTCATTTACTCACATGGAATCCATGTCCAAGGAAATTTTGAATTTTGACTAGACTATTCATGTTTTACAATTTTATATGTCGATATTTTGAATTTTGACTAGACTGGGTATTAGGTCGATATTTTTGTAGTGCAATAACACCAATTAGGAGAGTGATGATTTGAATTAGACAATAATATTGAACGGTAAGGTTATTAACAAATTTGACGTAAAATTTTACATAAATAATATATGGCCAAGCTGATGATAATAATGATAAAATTTTAGTTCCAGAATTTTTATTATCAATTATATCCATCAAACTAATCGAGATTGATAGCTCCTCCTTTGCCATTGGTTTTTTTTTTTTTCTTCTTCTTCACCAATATGTCATCATGAGAATCAACTGCACTTCCATGTTTGGTGATCTTTCTCCATGGGCAATACTCTTTTGGTGGATTTTTTCTCAAGATAATTTTTGTGGGTTTTTTTTGTGGGCTTGTTGCGCACTTATGTGGGTGTAGATACATACACCATATTCTCACACTGATATCACAAGTTAGGAAGATAATACTTTAGGAAAAACTAATGAAATATAATTTTTTTTAGTAGGATAAAGAGGTATCACTTAAGTCAAAAGCTTAAGCCTATAAGTTTTAGTCTACATACGTTATATTACTCTTATTATTATTAGGATAAGTTAATGATGATATAAGGACATTGGTTTCAGAAATAGTTTTAGAAACTTTTTATAAAAAAATAAGAAAGTAATATTTTTTATAAAAATTATATTAAAGTTTTTCTTAAATTATCTATTAACGTATGTCTTGAGGGCACTCATTATCTAACCCCATTATTACTTAATGTGAAACTTTTTTCACATGCTTGTATCCAATAATCTTTCATGCTCAACCTTTAAACTGCATGAATTTATCCAACACGTCCAATATTCCATACATTTCTTTCATATAAAATTAAATCTCATATATGCTAACTCGTACGTAATATCCACATTTGTATAAAAAAGAAGAAAATTATTTTACTAATAAAAAATATTTAAAAAAGAAAAAAAAAAGTACAAAACACTATAATTCTCCTAAACTGCCACGTGTACAAGTTACAACGGGTTTTACTTTTCCTTTTTTTTCTTTTTTTTTTCTCCCTCCTAATTAACTTGTCCCCACTCCACTCAGAAGGTCACTGCAAAAAAGTTTGATCATGAATCACAAGGTCGGGATTATCCCATCAAATTGACCCCCATGATAGGACCCGTAGCCTTAAGTGCTCCTTGTCTGACTTCCAATTAATTTCTCATGCTGCTGGAGGAGAGGAGGAGGACAATGTATCATCACCAATATGACCTTCTAAAAAAGTTAAGCTTTGATTTGACATTTACTCCACGAGTTGTTCATCACCCTCCAATTCCTAAATCTACATCCATTACTAATTGCGGTCTTTACTCAAATTACTGCATCAAACAAGATATATATATATATACACACACACACACATTAAGAGGATTTGGTTAATCGGTAATCTTTGGGCATTTATTAATCTTTCATTTTGAGAAATTTTTTATTGGAATTTAAAATTTTTATCATAAAAATTAGTTACTTCTTCATTTATTTGTGAAAAAAATTTCTAAAATGGTTTATTAATGGATGTTCTTAAGGACATCTATATGAATTAACATTAAGTAATGTGGTACTCCAAGAAGAAAAATGCTAAAACTACATACTATTTTACAAATTGTTGATGTGATTAGTAGTTATTGAGAAATACAAAATTTAGGTCAGTAGTAGACTTAGCTAAAAATTAGTAAAAATTTGTCACATTAATAATTTATAAAAATATTGTGTTTTAATAACTTACTATACTAGAAAAATTTGTTGCAAAAAGAAATTTCTACGGCACAGAGGCCTTCCTAAGGCATTTCTACACATCCAGGAAGATATCCACACCACAAGTTACATCTAGAAGATTCAGAAACACTCTGAAATACAGAAGCTTTGCAAGAATCAAGCCTCAAAACCTTCAAAAACTCCAACCCCGAATACGAAGAACACTTGAAACAAAATCTTCCAAGTCACATTTCCTAGATCTTAAAGTTTGTTGGAATCAAGTTCAAAAACCTGCATAAACTTCAAGAAGTCACAAATCGGAAAAGTTTATGGATTCAAGCCCCAAAAACTTTGAAGAACTTCCACCACAAACCTTCAAAGATGAAGAACACATGAAGAACATGAAGAACAAAGAATTTCTAACAAGCTCATAGCCAGAAATTTGTTGTAATTCCGTTTCAAATGTCTTCGATTCATTCTTTAGCCAAATTGAAGGTTATTTTGTGCTCAAACCAATATTAAATTCTTACAATTCCCAATTAACAAATCTTTCAGAGAAATCAAATCAGATGATTACTCTTTTGTAATTTTAGAGAATTATATATACCACATATTCATTAATATGAATTCACATTTATGAAACTATTTTGCATGTTTGACTTTATTTCAAATTTGAAATTTACTCATTTACAATATGATTCTGCCAAAAATGTTATCAGTGCTATAATTGTGGTAAACTAAGAATATATAATAGGAGATATTTTATCTTATAGTGCCTCATGGAAGTTTATTTTTATAAGAAAAGAGAGCACTATACTGGAGCAAAGATTCGACATCAGCTCATGTGCCAAAGTGGTAACTGGCTATTGTGTCCCCATGAGGTGCCTAAGTTCGACACCCCATGCCCACGCTGTGTGGGTTACACAATGTCAATGTATAGATTAAAAACCAATGGGGCTTGTGTGAGTTTGGGGTCTTTGAGCTCCACTTTCGAGCTGATAGTGCCTTTGAGTTTACCCAACTGTATTTTGGGGTGTAGGATAATGACTCACACGTGAGTCCCTTTTTCTTTTCTCAAACAAAAAAAAATATATATATATATATATATATATATTTATTGGAGCAAAGGTTCTACATTGCACCCCCACGCGAACCAAGTGCCACGTACTGGTAGTCGTAGCTCGTAGGAGTACGTACTAAAACTTGAAGCACATTTGAGAAGACAAAAATTATTATATTTGATTTGTTAGAAATTTGTGATTAAATAATTAAACATGGTCTATGTTTGTTTTACTTTTACCCAAAAAAAATAAAAAGAAAGGGACCTATATATAGACTGAGCAATGACCCTCGTTTGCAGAAAAAAGATACTCAACAACACACTGTAAGTGCCATCGATGCGCTGGCCAACATTAACAAACTCTAAGATCCTTTTTGTCATTTTGAATTTGCTTGTAAAAGTTTTTTTTGTTTTTGATAGAGCTTGTAAAAGTTTTTTTTTTTTTTTTTTGAGACAGCTTGTAAAAGTTAGTATAACTAATGTATGGTCATCTAGGTTCATACGTAGGCTAGAATTAAATGCCTTGTATATTTTATTTGGTTTTTATATCAATTGTACGGATTTTTGGGGATTCCCTGTATATGATGTCATAGATTGATGAAATCGAAGGGTTTTTTTTTTTTTCTTTAATTTGCTCTTTCAACGTGTCATTTTCAATGAAAAATCTTACTTACCTTTACCAATGGAAGAAAATGAGATTAAGAAGGATAATGTATGGTTTATTCAATTCTTCAAGGAAGTTAATTAAATATAATATAATAAAAAAAATGTATTTTATACCATACTTGCAATGCTCATCTTTATATGCATCAAAGACTACACGCATGAATTTAATATATATGTATATAAGAGTGGTTTAGATCACCGCACATTTTTTGTGTGATGGTCATTCTACCACTAATATAAGTGCTTGTAAGGTGTAGAGGGTAAGGGCCGGGTTCAAGTCTCTAAAAGGAAGTTTCACACACATATACACTTAGATTATGTTATAGTAAAATTTTATCTTGTATTAAAAAAAATAATAAATAGGTCCGTAAACGCCATGTATGTTATCATAGTTAACAAGTATATATAAAAATTGGATTGGAATTATCTTTCTCTAACTTTTTTATGTGTAGTTTTAGTTATATAATTCTTTTAATGAGTTATGTCAACTTATTTAAGTAATACAATATATGGTCTTATAAATTTCCATGTAATTGGTTGGTATAGATAATTCCAAATTAATTTGGTGCTAAGCTTTGTTCATGTGCATTTATTCGGTTTATTTGGATAGGTGAATTTATTTCGTTTATTTGTCAAGAGGCAGTTATTTCCTGTAAACCCAATGCTTTAATTAAAAAGCCATATATTTTTTTAGGATTAAAATTAGCTTAGTCACTTGGGCCTTCATTGGTTATGACAAATAAAAATGAATTTTCACCCATAAAAAATAACTCAAATTGAATTAATTTTGATGTAAATAGAATTTTCTTCCAAACCAATTCCGTGATCATTCATGCATACTTTTATTCGCATAGACGTGCCTTTAAAAAAAAATAGTTACGTTTAACTTGTTTAAATAAAGTTTCTCAAAAAAAAAAAAAATTGTTTACATAATAAACCCAAATAGTTTTATAAATGATAAACTACATATTTGGTCTCCATAATTTACACTATATTTCAATTTAGTTTCTAATATTTCAATTATATGAATTTGGTCCCTAACCTTTTAGTATTGTGTCAATTTAATCTGTGCCATTATATCTTGAATGAAAATTGTTAATATAGCAAACGACCAAAATAAAATTTTAATTTATTCTCACATCAACAGACGCTAATTTTTTTTATTTTGTCAATTAGACACATCATTAATTTTTATCCAAAAAATAACAATAATAATTAAATTAACACTTACTGAAAAGTTAAAGATTATATTGATATAATTAAAAGATTAAATATCAAATTTAAATATTGTATATAAAATAGTTTACTTTTTATAAATTAACTGTAATATGAGAGATTTTTCTTAAACAATGATGCTAATTTGATTCTTCCAAATAAATAAATTAAAAAAAAATTAATCGTTTTTGATATCATTATGACGTGGGTTGTGAACATTAATTTTGAGTTGAACGTGCTCGAAAGTGAGAATGGGGATCGAGAGCCCCCATTAAATAGAGAAAAGGACGTGAGTAATGAATATTATAGACCAGCCGTACGCAATAATTTCCGCCGACTCGGAAACGAAGGCGTTAAAGATCGAGCATGTTGGATGGTCGGAGGCCAAAGGGTCACGAGAGTAGACCACGCATTCCCGCGAGTGTGATGGCAATAGAAAATAGAATCGAGTCTGGGAGGGTCCCACATTTAAAAAAATGATAATAATAATAAAAAACTAAAATTAGTTGGCCTTTTTTACGAAACCGACACGTGTCAGTCAATCCTAGATTTTGCACAGAAGGAAGGATGCGTTTGCGTTTCTCAGTTTCCAAACCAGACAGACCAACCGACCGACCAGGAGGACTTCACGCAGACACAGTCACACGGTCACACACCTCTCTCTCTCTCTGTTCGAGGTTTGTTTAACCCGTTTGTGGTCTGTGGACTGTGGGTGCATTTAGTTGACACTCTCTGGTTAGGACAGTTAGTTTTAATGTAATCATAAGATCCCCGAATTAGCCTTTGACAATTGTACATTGGAAAATAGGCCAACATGTATAATCACAATTATGCCCTTTATTCATGTAATTAATTGGACTTTATTTAGGAGTACTCTGTTGTCTTGTCTGTACAGTTAAGAGTCTCTACATACAAATATGGGTTTGAATATATTAATACAGCAAGGGAAAGATTTTGATACATACAAGATTATGTGGCAATAAAAAGAAATGAACAAGTATTAAAGGGATCACTTGGTTATGTACAAATGACTCTTAAACACATATTGCTTTCTTTTTTTTGTTACATAATCTTATATGTAGCAAAACCTTTTACCCCCATCTAATACCTTTAGGGAATGGCATATATTTATATAGTAAATTGTTCTCTAAC
Source organism: Quercus suber (assembly GCF_002906115.3). Lineage (NCBI taxonomy): Eukaryota > Viridiplantae > Streptophyta > Magnoliopsida > Fagales > Fagaceae > Quercus > Quercus suber. The sequence goes on along the minus strand of NW_027069488.1, from coordinate 1,463,138 downwards.
ATTAATTGATTTGCACTCTATACATATATCGACTATAATTTCACATATGACAAATTATTATTGGTTATAATTAATCAAAGTCCATTACTGACATAATTTTTTTAATCACTAGTCATTTCTCAACTAGAATTTATTGTGAACGTAACATTACTTTTTTTCCTATTGATATCCACATTTAAAACATGAAATGAATGATGTATACGGATGATGTACAATAAGAAGTATTGAGTAATAATAATTGTCTATTTTGATTGCTTACTTATGGTAGCTCATTTGCATAACGTGAGATAAAAATGTAAAAACTAGTTTATTTTCTGAAAGTTGAAAGTTAAATTATTTGAAATAAAACTAAGACGAAAAATAGTGTAGGACTCATAAACATTAGATAAAGCAAGCTTAATTGAGAGTCTTGAACTTTGGTGATGAGCTCTAATTAAGTTGTAAAAAATGAAGTGGATTTAGATTGTCTTAAGGAAAATTTTGGTTCTTAAATAAACTCTAAACTACTATATGGATTTTGATTGTACAATTATAAACAAGTTTTTGGTAATATTTATCAACGACTAGTTTATTTTTAAATGCTCTTTTTAGATTAGCTTAGAATTTTGCTTATCAGTTCCATGCATGCATCCCTTTCTCTTATTTACTCACTTAAAAAATCTTACTATGATTTTTTGACATTAAAATGTAGATGGTAATTTACTGTTGTCTTCTTTTTTTTCTTTTTCTTTTTCGATGGGATACTTTTGTCTTATTTGATTGAATATACTCATTTGAACAAAAAGAAAAGTATTCATCATATATAAATAAAAATAAAGAACAAGATATATACGATAACTCATATCAAACAAAGTATTAGATTTCATTATCTATGGTTTAGCATCTCAAATCAAATTCTGTCGGTGGAATGTTTCGATCGTGTGTCATAAATCATATCGTTAAATATATATATATATATATATATATATTTCTCATTATCTTGAGACTCTTGTTGTTCTTACCTTTTTTTTCTTTGGTGCTTGCAACGTTTTTCATTCTAATCAACTTGCTTATCCTCATTAACAGATAATACTTGTTTAAACACACACGCATCTTCCATTGCAAGTTTTTGGAAAAAGCTATCTTTCCGATAATCATGTTGATATCTTTAACATAATCTTTGAACTGTATAAAAAAACAACCTATCATGTAAAAGTTAATTTAAGTTAATTTCCAGTGATGTCGATCCTTTTTTCTTTTTCTTTTTTTGCAATACAAATGTTTATTTATGGACTATATATATATATATATATATAATGAAACAAAAAGAAAAGGATCATACCCTACCAAAGGAAATATTGTTGTACCCCAATAGTACATTCTTATGGATTTTTCTCTATATGCATTGCATGCGGAGACTCTCAAATATATCATTTTCAATCATACCATCGTGCAATTTAGGTTCGAATGATCGCTACATGAAAGAAAATGCACTCGTTGCCCATAGATTCATATTTGGAAATTAAACAACAGATAAACTCAATATATACTTCGTGCTTTTGCATGTTGTTGTTGAATCCTTCACATTAATCCCTATACACCATCCTGATGAAAATAACACATTCCAAATTTCCTTATTCACTTTTTGACACGTCGGGGCATGGTGTTTGTCTATTTGACTATTCAAAATAGCCAAACATAAATAGGAAGATATATGACCAAAAAAAAAGAAAAAAGAAAAAAAAGGAGATACCATGCCCAATTATGTGGACTAGAAATAGTCCTTATAAGCAATTCCCCCACGTGTTAGGTTCATTGACATCTAAATTTTTGAAAAATTGATAGTTATATATTATATCCTATTATTTGATCCTCCATGAGTCATGACTATTCTTGTCAATTTTATTGAAATATATAACATTTTGGCAATAGGGATTTGATCATGCACACGTCCCTTTTTAATTTTTTTTTACTTTTGCATGTTGATGCTTGCAACGTCAATTTAAAGTGAAAGACTTTTTTTGATAATCTAAAAGTGAAAGACTTTTGCGCCGAATTATATATATATATAAAAATATTTTACAGTACTATACAGTACTTAACTACTTATTAAGATATTTTTACAATGCTATATATAGTTCATAACTACTTATTAAGATATTTTGCAATCAGCCCGCTTTTTTACAGAAGTTCTGGCTCTATACTATAAGCAACAGATGACGTCGCTTAAAAAAAAGCTCTCAAATTTTAATTAATGGGGTTATTTTTGTTCATTGTAGTGGTATTAATTAAACTTAAATATTAGTTAATAAATAAAATAATATTTTCTATCAAATGAAAAACAAGAAAAAAAGAAAGAGAAATATTACGTCCATAACATTTTTTCACAACAAATCTTAAGTAGTAATTTGTTACAAATTGTTATTGATAGCAAAAAAATAATTTCAGTGGTATGTTCAAATTAGAACCAGTAACAATTTAATACCTTAGATTTGTTGTGAAAAATATTGTGAATGTAACATTTTCATAAAAAAAAAAAAACAATACATAAAAAATTCACAACATTTTTCATAATAGTTGAGTTGGCCAACTTTTACTAGTTCTCACATAGCTCCATCACTAACATCATTTTTGTACTTACAATTATCAATCTATTGCATCAACAAATTGTGTTGTCAAATTTTTTGTGTCTATAAAATTTCTTTAAAAAGAAAATTCTACATGGTTCATGTTAATTAATAATAATTTTGTATTTAAAAGATAATAGAGTTTAAGTAATATTTTATTTTTAAAAGTCATATTTAAATATATAAAATGCTTCAATTTTAATTTTCACCTTAGCCCCAAATGCATCAAGCCGCATAAGAAATGAAATTTAAGATAGAAAGAATAATAATTTATACTCTTAAGTTAATACAAAACTAAAATGATCATACATGACACAAACTCTTAAAAAAAAATTAGGCGTATATAGAGCATTTTAAAATATTTGAATATACGATCGTACTGTAAATACTTCTAGTCTCATTCATTTTCAATTTCAATTTCAATTTATTCCTCTCCTCTAAAACCCACCTTCCATCCCAGTTGATATCCTTCATTACATCCACTGATCCACCCTCACACCTTATATTTAGAGAATTTATTTGTCACGATAAGATAAAATTTAGCTTAAAAAGTCCTTTGAATAATTGTGATTATTTTTAATGATGTTTGGGAGAACTTTATTTTCTTTTTCTTTTTTGTGCTTAAAAAATAAAATTGAACATTATTTTATATATATATATATATATATAAACCAAATAAAGGGAAGATAACTATTCCAAACAAAGAAATACATATGAAATAAATATCAAGGATGATCAATGAAGTGCTTTTAGGTCTTGCTTAAAAGTTTTTTCTTTTTTACTTTGGCTAAATTCCATTTACACTCCTTGAAGTTTGAGCTAATGTCAACCGGATTTAATATTTTTCAAAACTAACCAATTTGGCCCTAAAACCAATCTAGTTCCTAAAACAGTTGGCAAAAAATAATTAACTATTTATGGACTAAATTGACTTTAAGGATCAAATTGGCTAGTTTTGAAAAATCTTGAACTTGGTTAACATAAGCCCAAATCTCAAGATGAGTTAGTGGAATTTACCCTTTTACTTTTTATCTCAACTTTTTTGAAATAAATTAACTTTTAGTTTTTTATTACATATTTAACGAATTCAAATCCTCTAGATTTCCTAGAGTATTCTACCAAATAGATTTCCATCAATCTTAATCATTTTTTAATAATTTAATGGTTTAGATTTTGTCATGTCAGCATTCCACTAACAATTAAGATTATTGTTAGTGAAATGTTGACATGACAGAATATAGACCCTTAAATCATAAAAAGGTGGTTAGGATTTAAAGAAATATAAGTTACTAATACTATATATATTTTTATTAATATTATACAAATAAACCATTGATAATACGCATAAGCTAAACACACATTCACAAAATAATAATAATAATAATAATAATTAAGGGCATGATCTTAAAGGCCAAATTTAATAATCAAGGGCATCATGGTCAAATAAGCTCAGGTTCCCTTACCTACTGGTTAGGTCATTGGTGGTGAACCACCTGGGAAGTGGATAAATTATGTAAATTCGAGGTTCATGCGACTTTTACCCCGAGTTATTCAAAATGGTAACTGTTGTACGTGGAGTTCTGATTGCAAACAGAAAATGCAAACAAAAGAAAAGTTTTTCCTTTAAGCTGTTAGGATCAGAGTCCTGTATTGAGTAGTAGTTGAGTTCATATCTCAAGGAATATCTTGGTCATATCAACGGCTATGAATCCTGGTTCACACCCAATGTTGTGTGGGGGCCCCCTCTTCAAATCCAAACCCAAACGACTCGATATAGAGAGAGAAGATTTGTAGAGCAAAAAAAAAAAAAAATAGAGAGCAGACAAGATCATGGGATCTGCATGTTTTTATTGCACAAAGCCCTGCAAATATGGATCATGCAAATCCTTGCTTTCTCTCACTACTTCTCACTTTTCTCTCTCTTACTACTAGTAAATTTTACATTATAAAATCAAAATAAATAAATATTTTCTTTTATCAAAGCCATCCAATCCATCAATTCTTGACCCCTTTAAAAGCAGCCCGGGTTTAATTTAGACCTCAAAAGAGTCAATTACCTCACTCTCTTTCTCTCTCTTCTTATAAGTAACCTTAATTATCTTTTACTTAACCTGTGACTTTGACAATAATAAATGGAAAAATGTTTTTGGGTTTGTGTGCTAACAGTGCTCCAAGTCTCTTTCTCTTTCACTTTTTTTTTTTTTAATAGATTGTTACTAAATGAAAGCTTAATCAACATGGACTTATTAGTTAGTGGGGTGTGACTTTGGTAGCGAGAATGTCACATTAGTCTTTTGTCTTACTTACTAACTTTCTCTCTTTCTCTTAGACAAGACTCAAATAAAAGGGTAAGCTGTTTGGGATATTGTGCTAATAAGAGAGAGAGAGAGAGGGTAATGTTTTCTTATTAATGTGAGTTGTGGTTGTGGTTTGTGCATGTGTGTGTTTGTTGGTAAAGTGTGGTAGACCCAAAGGGGAGGTATCTTTAGGGGCAGGTCAGCACAGCACGCTTTGTTGCTTCCTGAGCTGAACAACCTATAAGGTTTATAGGGGGCTCAGGTTGCGTGTGTTTTGAACTAATTCCCGTTTTCTGTTTCGAGTTCTTGAGCAAAGGGGAATCTCTCTGGTTTTTATCATCTTCTCTCTCTTTTTTTCCCTCTTCTGTTTTGTGTCCAAGTCCTAGAAAGATATAAGAGAGAGAAAGGAAGAAGTGAAGAACCCACTAAGCGTGCTAATATAAAGTTTTTTAAGAGAAAAGTTAGATATAACAATCCCAAGCTATTATAGCTCCATCTTTGCTTTTGGGTTGTTATTCTTATTGGGTTGTTTTTCTAACTTGGTGGGGTTTCTCTTTGGGCTTTCTATAATATTGTGCTTTTGGTTTCAAGGGTTGAAGCTCTTAGAGTTTGTGAGTGTTTCATAGTTTCCCCTTGTTTTCTTGCTTTGGTAGCTGAGGTATCAAAGAAAGTCACTTTTTTTTTCTTTCCTCCCTGGGGTTTTGAATCAGAAGTAAAAGAACTGGTTTTTTATGATTTAAGGATGTGGGTCTTTATGGTTTTGAGCTCTGGTTAACCTCTTAAGGTATGTAATGTTTCTGGCTTTTGGTTTTTCTATTTGTTTCCTTTGTTCAAAGCTGTTGCAAAGTTAAAGTTTTTAGCTTTTGTTTTTGTTTTATATGTAGTTTGCATCTGTTCTATCAAGTTTCTAATGGATATATAGTTTGCATTTTCCAGTGAGGTGAACAAATCTTCTTGCTTTTAGTTTGACATAGTGGTAGAGAGAAGGTGAAATCAAGTTATTTTCAGAACAGTCTTGGGTTTAGAGATGGAGAAATCTTTGGGAAATGAGGAGGCCTGTCCTCAGTTGCTGGATTTGATTCCAAAAGAGAGAGAGTGGCTTGTGAACAGAGATGGAGAAAGAAGGCATGGCTTTCCAGAGGAGAAAAAGTTGGAGCTTAGGCTTGGTCCACCAGGGGAAGACTGGTCTGTGAGAGACAACAGCAAAAACAACCAAAGACAAAGAGATGAGTCTCTACTTTCTCTTGGGTACTTCTCTCCCAGGACTTCCAGGACCAATAACAACAGCAATGGAAGCCAAACTCAGATGTTTGCTGCTTCCTCTGAGAACCCAGTTGGGGCTGTATTGTCATCCCCATGGCCTTCTTCTTCAGCTTACCAGGGAAAGAACCACAATCAACAACAGACAAAACCTCCATCATTTCTTCAGTTCCCTTCAACACCTCAGAGCTTGCCTGTCATGGCTCAGGAAGCATCACAACCTTGTTGCACTAAAGTGGTAGACTTGCAGAGTGCAGAGAAGAAAGGATTTTCACCATCTTCTGCAAAGACAGCTGTGCCAAACAGCTCTCAGAAAAGGTACTTCAGCTTTTTCCTCTCTTATGTATATTTCCTTTTTTTTATCATTCGGACAGAGGATATTCATTCACAGTGTCACGTTGTTGGATGTTGTGTGGTCCATGCATAATTGCTCTATTTCTCTATGTTTCTAATGCATAAATAGATCTTTAGCTTTCAGCCATATCTTATATATTTTACCCATTCATTCATTAAATCTCAACAAGTTAACATGTTTTTCCTTTCTTTTTGTCCTTCTAATTTATTACCTGCCCGTATTAATTTTAACTGTCAGCTTCTTTGGGCAACTTTAAGCTTTGTCCCATATGCTTCCTATTTTGTGCTAGTCTTGGCCTCTTATCTCTCCTTCTATCCCTTCTTTCCGTATCAAATGATTCTAATTAAGCGAAGTTTGGATTTTATCTCTATTATGCTTACTTTGACCATCTTTTCTTTCTTGAATTGTGAATTTTGTGTATACTATTGTACCCCCTTATCCATCTAGTAAAAGACCAATAAATATTTATGTACAACTTGAATGGTATTGGTTACAACAAATTTCATCATGGTACTTAAGTTTTAGGCTTGTAGCTACTCTAGTGTAAATCATTTTTAATGCTAAAGGTGCTTGGTCTCTTTTGACTTTATTGTGTATTTGTGTTTTCTGATCTTAATTTTGTTGTAATGCCTATCCAAAAATAGGACTGCTCCTGCTCCAGTTGTGGGTTGGCCTCCAATTCGTTCATTCAGGAGGAATCTTGCAAGCACCAGCTCCTCAAAACCAGCCTCTGAGTCTCAAAATGGGGTCACAGACAAGGTTGCTAGTCAAAAACCAGATGAAACTTGCAACAAAGGTCTATTTGTGAAGATCAATATGGATGGAGTTCCTATTGGCAGAAAAGTGGATCTCAAAGCTTATGACAGTTATGACAAACTCTCCTCTGCAGTTGATGAACTCTTTAGAGGCCTACTTGCAGGTTTTTCTACTAATCACTTTTTCAATTTAGACCCTTAGAGTCTATTTGTTATCTTTTTTTATTTTTGTCAATTAATTTATCTTTATAGTCAATTTGTGCGTGTGTTTGTTGGGATGAAGGGGTCAGATATTGTCAATTTTTGTTTAGATCAATTTATTTATAGTTCATATAATTGAGAAAAGTGGTTCCCCCCCCCCCCCCCCCCCAGCTTGGTATTAAATAAATTATTTTCATTGGCAGTAATATCAACTTATTCAACATAATTTCGGTATGATAGTTACTGATGTCAATATGACCATTCTTACTTTAGACATATTATATAATATTTATAATATATGTAGGCCATCAGATCAGGAATTCTATTAGATAGCTAAGCCATGTGGTCCAATTCTCTTTACCAATCAATTTGTTTAATGCATGAGTTTGTGGTGTGGTCCCTTTATGAATAAGAAGGAATTTTGTTTTTTAATCTGCTTCTATTGGAGAGTAGTGAGGGAGTTGAACATTCAGGTTTTTCCTCCAATTATTGTTATTAGTATATTTGTTTTTGTATTTTCCTTCAATTGTTTGTCTATGTTTTAGCATATTGTTAACAATACACAGTGTTGTAGTTATCTCATTTTGTTTGTCCTATGCTCCATTGTTTAGCTCAAAGAGATTCCTCTGCTGGTGGAATCCAGAACAAGCAAGAGGAAGAGAAAGCAGTTACTGGTTTATTGGTTAGAAGTGGAGAATATACTCTTGTTTATGAGGATAATGAAGGAGACAGGATGCTTGTTGGGGATGTCCCATGGCAGTAAGCATCTTATCACTGTGGATCTGATGCAATTTTGATTTATTTAGATTATTCTGTCCTTTATTATATTCCTACAATTAGTGATTGAGTCTATAGCACATTTTATGGCTGTATTTAGTTTAATCTTCCCGCTAAAACAGCATTGATTCCTAATCTTGTAACTATAAAATCCTTTATTTAATCACAGTAGTACAATACGGTTTGTTACCTTTCTTATTTATTCATTCCCAGAACTCAATGTAGCACATCTTGTTTTTTCACATACAAAAGTTGTATGACATATTTTGGCTCTTGCATTTTGCAGCTTGCTAAGCTAATGTTAGGACATACCAACTTCTTTAGTTCTTGATTAATTGTATGATTCGTTTTATGAATTAATTTCTCAGTTTATAATTTACAGAATGTTTGTATCTACGGTTAAGAGGCTGCGCGTGTTGAAGAGCTCTGAACTTTCTGCGCTTAGCCGTAAGTTTATTTTCAAATTCCATTAGTATATACATAGTTTCCTGTATTTATGAAATGTTTTTCTTTCCCATTAATGTCTCTAATTAAAAGTTGATTGCATTTCATGTTCAGTTGGTAGCAGTAAGCAGGGGAAATTATCACTTGACTCTCCAATGAGGTGAAGAAAGAGGAATCTTTCTCCAAAAAGATCCATAGTGAAAGTTTGAAGGAGATTTGAATTCTGTTTCCATTTGACATTTTGGTGCATAGTTTCGTTGGCAAGAAAAGAGAATTTTTCAGCTCACAAGTCCAAGTGATGTTTCATGGATGGTTTTGTTTTGTCTTTGTTCAGAATTCCTCTTTTATTCCTCTTGGCTCTTGTAGAAAGTTAAAAGAGCCAGACAAAAATGTATTCTGATAATGCACTATCGAGTAACAAGTTATGATATTTTTGGTTTGTATTTAATTTTGTGGTGATACCAACTTAGGAAGAATGTTTGATAAAAATGCTGATTCTTACCCCATTAAGCCCAATTATCTTGAATTTGTACTAAACATGGGGTAAGGGCGTGCTTGACTAAGCCAATCTTAAAGTGAGTAATTGTTTGGTTGTGCCACTTTCAGCCTAAATAAATGGCTGCTTAAACTTTGGGTACAAATACAACACCCTGCGTAAATGAAAAAAAAAAAAAAAAACATGTTACATCAAGTGGGGAACAAAGACGTTGAAAACCATGTAGCATTTTCTTGAGTCTTGACCTTAGAAAAGCAAAATACTTGGCGTATATTTTTGGGACCAAGAAAGTTTGAGTTGATAAAACGGGTGTGGGCAGTACTGTTATTGCGACAATTTTGTCAAAGTTAACAGGTTTTATATTTGACCAAAAGATGCTCTAAGTGGCATTAGTGCATGCGTTAATCTAACCTAAAAATGCATTTCCTGGGGCTAGTTTTTCTACACCCATAGAAATTGCAGGTTAGACCTAGCTACAGGTTCAATTGTGTACATTCTGGATGCAATTTTAAAGCCTCATTTTTCCCAGATAAGTCTATACTTTAACCAACTGCAAGTGAATCAATAAAAACCTACTCCAAACAATGAAATTTTGGATGAAATTTCTGCTACTAGCCCCAAGCTAGACCTTTCTCAAATTTTTTTTTTTTTTTTGGTTGAATTAGACCTTTCACCTTTGTTTCTTTCTTGGCAATGAGCCCTACAAATTTGAGTAATTATTAGCAGACGTGACCTTGATCAATGAAGCCCCTATAAGTGAAACAATGATGGGCTGTAAAGCCCCTACACTTTCTTCCCTTTTTGGATTCCATTGATGCCGCTGCTGCTAAGTACACTATTCAAATGTTCCTTTCGGCTTTGGGTGGGGAGAAAGTATAACATTATACTCCTTTTGTTCAAGAGTGTGGACCAAAATCCTTTCAAGCAGACCATTGATAGTGATGCAAATCCAATATCATAATATTTATTCTATTCATCATTTTTGGACCCTTCGATCATTTTTTTCATTCCAAACAAAAGATGCTTGTTAGACATTCTTTCTGAGCTGGAGACACATGGCTAGATCAAATGGATATTGGACTGATCGAGCTGAGCTGTGTTATACTCAATAGACATCAGGAGCAACTTAAAAAAAAGGCAAATGAGAACAAGTTTTGAGAAGGATTGAAGGGTCATTGTTGTTGAGAGCTGCCTAACTTAGGGACGAAAACTATGACTGGTTTCACTTTAAAGGGACTGCATGTGTGTAGCATAAAAAAGAGAGAGAGAGATAGATAGATAGATAAAGATGGGTTTGTTTTTGTTAAATTGTGATTGGAATAATATCAATTCTATCTGAAATCATTATTGACAGTTTGACACCATTATCGTTAACATCAAATGTCAATCATAACAAGCAATCTTTAGTGGTTGTTGAAAACAATATAAAAATGTTGTGTTTCTACCCCCATTTTTCTTCTTCTTGTTCCTTTCAATCTAATGACATGCATCATGCATCATGCACGACCACGTGTGCAAGGGGATGGGGCTGAAGGATTGACCTAAAACATGCCCCTGTCCCTTCCATGGAAAATGATAGATGGAAAGTTTGAAAATATTTTGTTTTGGTTTATGTTATTTTGGGATGGAAGATTTTTTGGGAGGGAAGAAATCAATGTAACACTAATTTGTAAAATGGTCTCCAAAAAAAAAAAAAAAAAAAAAATTCTAATTTGTAAATCGCACAAAAACTCAAAGGTCAAGCTAGGCTTGNTACCCGACCCATATACATATATTATAGAAAAAAATTTTAAAAACCCTAACTATAAATACTAACTATCTCTAACCCTAATCCTAATCCTTCATTCTCATCACTTACTCTCAAGTTTCAGCAGAATCCCTCTCCCTCCCTCTCACTTGCTACTGCCGCCTTTCTCCACATTGTCATTGCTGGTCCCTCCTCCACCTTACTGGTCCCTCCTTGCTACCTCCTCACCGCGCCACCACTCCTCCACCTTACCACAGTCACCAATCCTTCCTCCCTCCCTCCCTCCCTCACCGCGCCACCACTCCTCCACCTCGCCACAGACACCGATCCTTCCTTCTTGCCTCCCTCACCTCACCTTGATTGGAAAAATGAGGGATTTTTGTTGGATTTTCCAAGTGTGTTGTGGTTTTGTTTTAGGAGTTTTGAAGGGGCTAAAACAGTGGGGTTGTAAAGGGCAGATCAGTTGTTATTTTGTGTTGGTGTAAAAGGAAAAATGAAGGATTTTTATGTATTTGGGTTTGTAATTTTTATGTATTATTTCATTGTCAAATTTATTTTGAAGATTATGTATTTAGGATTTCTATATTTGGCATTGTGATTTTGAAAGGAAAAATGAGAAATCGAAAATTAAATGTTTTAGATTTGTGTGATTTTGCTGTCAAATGCTATTGATTTATTAAAAAAAAAAAAAAAAATTGGGCCATGGTTCAGGCCCTTCAGGGACTTAGGATTGGACTCTGAAGTGGCAAATTTGGGCAAGGCCTGCAGGACTCGCAAGGCCCTATGGGGTGAGTTTAGGGGTTAAAAAAAAATTTGTTTATTAAACGGGGCTGGTTTGGGTTTCGGGGGTGGGCCTGCGGGGTGGGTTCAAGCATAAAGAAACCCGCCCCAAACTCGACCCGTAGCCATTCCTATACACAATACACTCATATAAACAAAAATGAGAGCTTGAGCTAGAACATGTCCTAAGACTCAAGATGAAAAAGGAAAAAAAATGGCTCGTAATCTCTATGCCAATGCAGTGTGGCACCTTGATGTATGCTATGAGGTATTCTCAACCTGACATATCTTGTTGGTTTAACCAGTGGATTCCAATCCAACCCTGAACTTTCGCATTAGAACGTTTGGTAAGCTTTTGCATCACAAGTCTACTTTTTTGGTTTTTGAGGAAAAACACAAGTCTACTTGGTAAGCTTATTTTTCATTTTTTTAAAATAGAATTTTTAAATAGGTTGTATCTTTTCTTTTCTTTTCTTTTTTAAGATTTAAAATGTTATACCAACACCCCCCCCCCCCCCCCAAAAAAAGGAATTCGAAACCACATGCCAAACCGGCACATACAACTTGTTTTTCAAAAATTGATTCTTTTTAACCCTTGTGGGAATTTTTTGTTTTTATTTTTTGAAATTTCTACACACTGCACAAATATGATTCCTACGCGCTGCACAAATATGATCCCACTAGTGCACGAATTCACCACTCATATCAAGAATTAACTTAGCTAAACAAATTAATACTTGTTCAATAATTTTAAAATTATACAAATCTCAGCATTGCTAACCAAAACAAAATAGTTCCAAGGATAAGTAAAACAAATACACAAGTTTCATTTCTATATTAATATTTCAAAACATAAAACAAATTACCCAATTTTTTTTTTTTTTTTTAATAAATCAATAGCATTTGACAGCAAAATCACACAAATCTAAAACATTTAATTTTCGATTTCTCATTTTTCCTTTCAAAATCACAATGCCAAATATAGAAATCCTAAATACATAATCTTCAAAATAAATTTGACAATGAAATAATACATAAAAATTACAAACCCAAATACATAAAAATCCTTCATTTTTCCTTTTACACCAACACAAAATAACAACTGATCTGCCCTTTACAACCCCACTGTTTTAGCCCCTTCAAAACTCCTAAAACAAAACCACAACACACTTGGAAAATCCAACAAAAATCCCTCATTTTTCCAATCAAGGTGAGGTGAGGGAGGCAAGAAGGAAGGATCGGTGTCTGTGGCGAGGTGGAGGAGTGGTGGCGCGGTGAGGGAGGGAGGGAGGGAGGAAGGATTGGTGACTGTGGTAAGGTGGAGGAGTGGTGGCGCGGTGAGGAGGTAGCAAGGAGGGACCAGTAAGGTGGAGGAGGGACCAGCAATGACAATGTGGAGAAAGGCGGCAGTAGCAAGTGAGAGGGAGGGAGAGGGATTCTGCTGAAACTTGAGAGTAAGTGATGAGAATGAAGGATTAGGATTAGGGTTAGAGATAGTTAGTATTTATAGTTAGGGTTTTTAAAATTTTTTTCTATAATATATGTATATGGGTCGGGTATGCATAATACCTGCACCCGACCCAAACCCGCTATGGGTTGGGTTTCTAAAACCCAAACCCATCCCATTTGCTTCGTGGGTCGGGTTTTACCCAACCCGTTAGGGTCAATTTAGGTCAAATAACAGTAGGTTAGGCAATTTTTGCCATCCCTAATTGTGTATATGGGTTTGCAATCACGCATTTGAAGATTTTAAGCCCAATTTTTTTTTTCTTTTTTAGTGATCTTTGAAGATTTTAAGCCTCAAGATATAGTTTGCTTCACCCATGTCATTCATCTTAGTTGGAGGACAACCATCCTTTAGTGGCGACAATCATTTCAATGTCACTTCCGGCCAATAGTTTGTCATCAATATCAATGATAGAATAATGAAGCTTCTCTTGGACCACTTTATGTAGATACAATGATCTTCTCCAATAATCGTAAACCCATTGGATATAATGGCTTGATGGAAGCCCAAGTACTACTATCTAGATGATTGATTCATAACATATATGGACCATTTGAGTTTGCACGCTTTGTACTCTTAACCTTTGGCTACGAAGCCAACATGCCGATTCACATAGACCTCTTTATCTAGTTCTCCATTGGAAATGTTGTTTAATGTCCATCTAGTATAATTCCAAATTCAAGTTTTGAAACAATGACCAAAATAAGGTGAACTGAGGCAAACCTCACTACAGGTCAAAAGGTTCCCTCGTAGTCGACACCTTCCTTTTGGTGTAGACTTTTGTCACTTGTCAAGTTTTGTACCTTTATATTGAACCATCTACTTTCCATTTGATTTTAAGAACCCATTTTGTTCTCAATTGCCTTTCACCTTAAAATTAAGTCTACCAAATCCCAAACATAATTAGTTCACATTGACTTGATTTCATCATTCATTACATTCTTCCACTTATCGCTAGCTAAAGATGAAAGAAGTTCTTGTACAGTTCTAAGATCATCATTATCTTTTGAAGCAATCATAAAGGCTTCCCCTTCATTCTCAAACTAATGATAAGAAACGTTTTCATGTTTGCTTCTACATGGTGGATGTTTTTGTGAATCTTTTGCTAGTGGTGTGATCCCATTAGGTTGTGAGTCACTCCTACTATCCCTAAGAGTTTCAAGAAATTCTTCTTTATTCTCTGTTTGTCTGCTTGGAGTCCCTTTCTTTGGATCTATCATCTCATAGTGTCAAGTTTTTATCAATTTCATCTCTTTTTGAAACAATTTGAAACTCCTTCCACCAATGATCTCTTGGTTAAATGGTATTTCCTAGTGTTTCTCTCTTACCTACTTGAAATTGGTTTTAATCCTTACAAATGTCGATCTTGTTTAAAGTGAATTGAATTTGCAAAATAATATGCACTTTTAGTTTGAAAAAGAAAGATATTTACTTCTTTCCGTTTTCTATCCTCTAAGTGAATGTATGCTTCAAAGTCAGGATCACTCACATTAATACGATAAAAATTATCGATTGTCTCAAAAAGTTAAATTGTTATAAATTTAAAATTAAATTTTTTTTTAGGAAATGATAAATTAATCATATTTCTAATCATGGTTGTCAAAAACCTAATTTGGATTCTACGATTTTACAATCGCGCTTACCCAAAACGATCTGAATTTTTCAAGGATCTTTGCGATTGTTTAGGATCGGTAGAATCGTACGATTTTGACAATCCCAAACGATTCTGGTTTCTTGTAATCTTTTTTAACACAACAAAAGACTCAGTTGGACCCAAATGAAAAATAACATCCCAATAAATGATGCTTACAAATGGATGTAGTGATGTATAGTAATTACATCGAATGAATGCAAATTTTTGGTTTTTTATGAATGAATGTATAATTTATGTGACTATTTAACATACCAATGTGTGTGTGTGTGTGTTTTTTTTTTTCTCAAATAATGTAGGATCTTATGATCCACGATCCAATCCCACGATCCAATCCTATAATCTACGATCTCACCCACCTCCCATGATCCTATATAGGATCCCAATTTTGATAACCTTGATTCTAATGGTCACACAACTCTCAATACATGAAGTTACCAAAATATTCCATAAATTGATGGTTAGAAAGAACTAAAGTTCAAAATTTGACCAATTAGCCTCCACCAAATTTACGAAGTCAATTGCTTAATAAAATAATGATAATAATAAAAAATAAAAAATAAACAAAGTCAAATTCACGAGCTCAATTTCTTATGGATAAGTGGGTTCCAGTTAGCTCAACTGGTAAAGTCTCTGATGGTTGTATAAGAGATCTAAAGTTCAATTCCCGCCTACATGAAAAAGTGATTGGTGTCTTGGTTTGATGGTAAAGAGCTATTATTAAGAGCGAAAGCCATGAGTTGACACTCTCTAAAAAAAAAAATTCTTATGGATATGACTTGAAATCTTGAACCTTTTTTCTTGCAACCATGTAAGTGGTGGTGGTTATACGAGATTCTGCAAGACGAGTGGAACCAGCCTTAAGTAAGAACTTACATGTGCCTTTAGGGCCTTTGGAAACGAAGGCAATGACTTTGGAGGAAGGAGTTAGTTTTGCATAGGCTGTGGGTATTCATGATGCTGTGTTTGATTGTGATTCCAAAGTTGTTTCTGACGCAGTTTTGGGCTATCACAGTTCACCAGTGGCTATTGATAATATTATTGTGGGGATTAGCACAAGTATTACAGGTGAAGCAACAAGGCAACCACCCAACACATATCTTGGCACAGTTTGTCAAGGGTATTGATAGTTATGTAACTTGGATGGAGGCAAATCCGTATATGATTGAGTCTACTTTGGCTCAGATGTATTGCTTTAATCTTTTTCTAAATAAAAATTGCTATCTTCTTATCAAAAAAGAAAATGTTATATAATATGAAAGAGTTGAGGAGGAGAAGGTAAGAAAATAGAGTAGATTTATTAGTGCATTTGGAATACTTTTTTAATTTAATTTATTAGTTTTTTTTCTTATATACAATTTTCTAAAACCTCTATATGTACAACTATATTTTAATTAACTTAAAGCAAATAAATAAATAATTTTTTTAGCAAATAAATAATCCTAATCCATGCTTGAATTTTCATCTCTCCCAAAAAACCCAAAAATAAAAAATAAAAATCCATGCTTGAACTCTTTTAAATATTTAAAATTTTTAGTTACAAAAGAGTAGGTGCCAGTGCAGCTCACAAAGGCCTTATCTATATATTCATCTTAGTAAAACGACAATGCTTGTGAAAATTTCAACTTTATATTCTTAATTAATGAGGGTGGCTTATTTTCTTTCTCGCGTACTTCTTCTATACAATGGTCAACACAATTATCAAATTTGAAACCTTGGATGAGTTAAAAACTAACTTGACAATGTAAGTCGATTTTCTTCCAATCATAAACCCATAGGCGAGAGTCTTCTTTTATAAATTAATGTCACAAACTTGTTTCTTCTTTTGAAAATTCTGGTTGTTGAATTTGGGAAATTACAATTGTTCTTCAAATAAGATTTCATCAAAAACAAAGATGGGAAAGAAGCAGCCATGTCTAGTAGTTTCAATTATATCTATGGTGAATTAAAATATAAATGTTTGTTATCAAAAGAAAAGTTATTAGAAGCAGACACAATAGTATTTGTGAAGACATTGTAGAATGAAACAACTCCTTTTTACCAAAAAAAAAAAACTAGTTTCAAAGAATATATTCTCGACTAAAAACTGACAGGCAATATTATAGTGAAGAAACTGACATGAACAGTTTCCTTTATTCAAGCAAAAAACAAACAATATAGTGAGAGGCATGTGTTAACACTATACTGAATCAAATTTCAGCTAAATTCTTGAAAATACAGCAATAATATCTCAATCTTTTGTAGGTTACCTTAAAAAAAAACCCTGAAATATCTATCCAGAATGAAAACAACAACATCGAAATTTTAGATTTCAAAGACTTCATCCAAATTGGTCAGAATCTCTCTCCATATATCATTCTTGGACTAATTTTAGAATACAGAAGTTCTAAATTGGACAAGCAAATTCAAACTAAACTACTGAAGTACACAAAAACTTCAAAGATCTAGATCTAAAAACATGAATATATAAACCCATGTAAAATTTAGTCATACAAACTTCAAAAACCAAAAAATACGCAAGTCATAACCTAATAGGTCCACATACTTCCTAAAATTATCGTTCTTGGACATAACCCAATAACTCAAAAGAGAACAAGAACAAGAATATGATCTTTAACATACGTACAAATATACAGTACTACTCCTTTCTGGTTTGCCTGGCTCTACCTGTGTGCCATTTATGTACACCGTACGTACGTATAGTATTGTCCAAAGAAGAGAGCAGCTAGGGATCTATGCATGAGAGTCTCCACATGTTATGCCAGACTTGGATGTTGTAGAGCCAAATTTGGCTGAGGTTCAGAGAGAGCAAAGCCTTGTTAGCCATTTGTATAGATTACTGAGAACATTTTGTAGCGTGTGTACAATATTGTTATATACTAAATACTAAATATATATTTGGTGTTTCCCGCTTTTATTTGAGGTGGAGAAAAAAACACTCTCATTATGGTGTTTTGAATACGGGTTTTTTTTTTTGGGGTGCAATTACTAGAAACCCAAAGGTCTTCTTCTCTTTCGATATGGTTTTCTTTTGTTGGTTTTCTTCTCTTGATAAGTAATTAGTTTATCAAAACTTATTGTTGCCCTAATGCTGGAGAAGTAGATAAGGGAGGCTCCACAAGATAATGAGGTAATAGCTAGGTAATCTCATTGATTAAATAAAATATCCACTAGGTTTATAAGAGAATATATCTCATGCATCCATCAATATATGCATGTATTTTCATTCTTATGGCATGTGAGTAACACATTATTGTGAGACACACACCATAAAACAGAGGATAGATGTATATATATATATATACATAAATCTAATGCAAGAAATAATTTTTGTTTTTTATTGCTAATTTTCATTCAAATTGTTATTGAATAGGTCAAGTTAAAGTTAAATTTATGACTTTGAAATTGGAACTAAGAGGCCAAATGGAAGCCAGTTTGGTGTGTGTGTGTCCCTTTATATTTTGCTGAATGCTCTAGATTATAAACAAAATAAAATTAAGCAATCCAAATCCCATAATCATGTATTGTTCCTGAATCTTGAGGTGGGCATATAAATGCCTCTTAATACTAACATCCATATCATACTGTGAAAACCGATTATGAAAATATTTTTACTTCCAAATAAGTTGCATATATAGATAAAGACTACTTGGCAATTTATAGATTGAAAAGTTTAAACAAGCTCATTTTTGGGCCAAATGAGAGTTAAACATGCAAATCTTGGGGTTTCAAAAAATGATGAGGTCAATAAAGTAATTGGGAGATGGGAATGATGACTAGGATGATGTAATTCAGTGGTATAGAAAGGGTATTATTTGGATATAGTTGGGAGTATTGCATATAATAATAATTTAGTCTTCCACTACTCCCTCTACTCCCGTAATAACTGTAAGTGGAGGTGACAGGGGAAAGGCCTTTCTCAAAGTTTCAACTTCGGCTTCATTTCTCTTTGGACTACACTAAAATAAGAGGGATGTTGAAGGTTGAAGCAACGAATTGGGGGCACTTCCACTTATACATATTTTAATGGAGAACCTTCCCTTGGTCAAATCATAATCAATATGTCAATCCTTTATCTTATACTATACAGGCCCCTTTTTCTACTCCATAATTTTATTTTACTTATATATTTTATGTATAAGATAATTTTTTTAAAATAAGTTTGGTAAGACATTCGTGCTTATCCCCAAATTTAAATTAAAAATAAGTTTAGAGGAGAGAAAGAAAGAAAAAATAAATAAATAAAGACGCGTGAGCATGTTTGAATTAAGTGTCGATTTGATATCAATTTTTTCTTTTTAACTTATTTACTCATATACGATTTCTTAAAACGTTATTTCTATTTTTTTTTCTTTTTTTATGAAGTACAACTATATTTTAACCATTGACACAATTTGGTGAGTTCTAAGAACCCATTAGTTGTGTTTCTCTCTAAAAAATGACTGAATGAGAGCAAAGTGGAACAGCTTCAGTTTGCAAATAAATTCTTAGTAACTAGTAATTTGACATCACAGTTTCATCCTGATTGGATGGCATTGATTATATATGGAGTGTATTGGCACATTATCTTGCTCTGTCCTAGTCAATGGGGAACCTAATGGTTTATTCAATCCATCAAGGACAAGAGACTTCTGTCAAGGAGACCTAACATCTCCCTATTTATTTTTGCTGTGCACTAAAAATTTAATGCTCTTATTATCAAATTAGCTGCCAAAGTTGAAATTCAAGGTGTACATCAGTACTTGTTTCAATTAGTTGAGGCAGTTGAACACTGTCACACTAACTCAAGGAGTGCAATAAATTTATGAAATCCTGGAAATAGCCATGGATGTCGTTTCCATTAATATAAATAGAATCTTTTCTTCAACTGAAGATGTTTGTGCAGATCTTCAAACTCGGTTGAGTAGTCTACTTGTGTTGATTGTATTGAATGGATCTCATTGGAAAGCTAAAAAGCATCGACTGAACTCACACATATAAATATTTAAAAAAAAAAAAGTTATTTTACTAATAGAATAAATTCTCACAATGGTTGAGATGTTAACTCTTCATTAGTCAAAATAAAAGAATAAATATTATATTGAGACTCACCATAACTAAAAACAATGTTATTGTGAAAATATTATAACATTTTGCAGACTATTTTTCTTGTCTTATATTTTTCAACAGTTATGCTATCTAAAATATCTTCTATCCTATATTGTTCAACATTTATTCTATTTAAGATCTTAGAACATCCGTATAAGTTTGTGCAAAAATTTCTTTATATTTTAGTATAAGAACCTAATTTCTTATTTTACCCAACTTTTTCTCAAAAATACTCACATAATACTATCTATTTTACATTATGTTTTATTTAAATAATTGATTTCTCACTTTTTTTTTTATAATTATTTCACAGCTATCCCACCTAAACTCTCTCTCTCTCTCTCTCTCTCCCATGACCCAAACATGGGTTTTCTGGGTTTTTTTTTTTTTTTTTTTTTTTTTTTTTTTTTTTTTTTTTGAGGTGAAATAGGTTAGAGATGAAGTTGGTTTGAAGTGAATGGGTCGAGATGGTTGATTTAGCTCTAGGTGGGTCAATTTTATGGGTTTTCCATTGGTTTTAGGTGTTGGCAAAAAGGTGTTGTAAACTTGTAATGGGTTGTAGTGGTGGTGGTGGGTTGCAATGGTGGGTGGGCGGTGATTTTGGGTCGATTTCTTCTTTCACAGTTTGGGTTTGATGATTTATATGGATTTATATATGGGTTTGATGAGTTTGGGATCTAGATTTAGAATGAGTTTGATGAATTTAATGATTAACCGTGTATATTTTCATGGGTACTATAGCAAAAATGTAAATATACAATGTTATAAATGATTGATATGGGTAATTTTTTAGCAAAAATGTGTAAATTTGTCACTTTTGTACTATATGCTTACTATGCGAGTGCTCTAACCTACTCTTTCTATTTTACATACTTGTCAAAACACCTCACATCAAAATCTCTATTTTATACTACATTTTATTAGAACATCAAATCTTCTTGATTTTTTTAATCGTTTATATTTTTTCGTACATTACAACTATTATCCACACTATCTTCCTTCATCCTTGAGATATAAAAAATGAATAGTATTTGGCATAAAATATTTTAGCCTACTGCACTAGTCCAATGGTTGTAGTCTCGTAGATAGATTATACTATCATAGAACTACACAAATAAATATTATAAATTTGGACTTTCATTCTCTTACTTTTAATTTCTATATCTATTTTATGTTTTAAATTTGGTAAGTGTATGAAATAGTAGAGGTAAATGAGGGTGAAATAATATTTAGTCTCATAAAAATATATTATGCCAACATTTTTGCCTTGTGCACAGGTTAAGTGTAGACAAACATGCAGTTGCTTCTCCTTTTATGGGCCACAATTCAAAGGCCCACTTTTTCCCAATCTTATCTTTGTTTTTTTACATGCTATGCTTCAGTGAGCATATGAATCTCACGTGGGCTATGCTGGTTTCTCGCTAGGGGAACAGAAGGGAATATTCCAGTAGCCCAAACCTCATCATGGGTCACATCTTGCACAGCCTTAACGTAAAGGAAGGAAATCGTGGAAGCAGCTCAGATTATATACGTTTTTGTGTCGCGCACGAAAACTCTGATACGAGAGACATATATACTTGTTGTAGTATGTCTTTTAACAATAAATATTAAAAAAAAAAAAAAAGTACTTTGTCTTTAACACTATTAGTATGCATCCAATTTTGTAGAATGTTTCAAAATGACTTTTTTTTTTTTTTTTTTTTTAATGACAAAGAAGAACTTCATTGAGATTAGTTGCAGGTCACAAAATATACTGTACAACAATTCTTTCCGTTAATCAAAATTTTACGAGTAAACTGACCCCACCTGCTAAAATCAGTTACCGAGTAACCCATGAGCTTTTCACCCTTGACGGGCTAAGTAATTTCAAAATGACATTCTTATTACGCATGTGCCATCCAAATAACAAATATGCATATTTCTAGAAGGGAAGAAAAAATTGCAGCTGATGGAACCCATGGACAGATCTTTTTTCCTTTTCATGGTAGAGTAGTTAAGAGAATGCATATCAGACTATTAGTGGCTCTAAAAAATATTGGGCTCTTGATGTTAACACATGACCCGTAGATAATTGTTGGTGGAAACTTTCATATAAGAAGATTAGTGGGTATACATGTGGAAGCAGCAGTGGTTAAATCCCATACTGGGTGGATATCACAAAAGCTAATAATTAATATCATACTATTGCATCCAAAAATCCATATGCTTAAGCTTTTAGGTTTAAGACGGTATCCGCAACACATTATCCACCATTTTCAGAACAAGAATTGGTAATAAGCAGAAAGAAGCAGTATGTTGATAAAAATATGAGTAAAATTACGGGCTGAAGAGGATTAGATTTGCCGCTTCCAGGTCCTGCTTTTATACAACCAATCAACCTTTATTACATATTTTGCAAATTCATAATCCAATAATTCACACAATCAACCTCCTAAACAAAAAAGGCTGGAGGGTAAAAAGTTCAGAAAACTCATAATTGATACAAATGTGGAAGAGGTGAAAAAAGGATTAAGAAAGAAGGAAAAAAGCCATAATCCAATAATTCAATCAATCAACCTCTGAAACTACAAAAGGAGGGAGGGTAAAAAGTACAGAAAACTCATAATTGATACAAATAGGGAAGAGGTGAAAAATGAATTAAGAAAAATGGAAAAGGTAATTATGCAAGAGAGATAAAGTAAAAATTTTCTTGAACTCTATGATTCTGAATATAATTCTTAGGATTCATTCACTTCAAGGAATTGTGAGTGTGAGGCAGCAAGAAGGGCAGCTCCTATACCTGACCCATCATTGGATTGCTCAATGACAATGCTTTCTGAGACTTCCTCTCCAAGCAATTCTTTTAGGGTATTCTCTAAGCACTTGCGATATTCAGTGTAATGCTCATACAATCCACCATCTAAGGCTATCACTGTCCTTTGTTTCTTCCCATCCTTGATTTTGTCTCTTCCCAATTTTATCAGAATGCCCAAGATCCCAGCAGCAGCAAGACGAGCACCACGTGTTGCAACAATGTTGCAGAGCTGAACGACCACTTTTCTCATTTCGAGGGAGGTATTAGATATCTGAAATAAAAATATAAGTAAATAAATCAGAATACAAAAACTTGTAACAGCAGTTCAGCAGGTCTCATCATCAGTTACAAAACAAATCTGAATGTGCCTCTGAAACCATCTCTCTCTCTCTCTCTTTGGACAAGTTAAATTTGGCATGGCACAAACCACAAAGACCTCTATCACTGCAAATGAAATGGCCTTTGTTACATCTCTCATCCCATATGTTCGGATGAGATATTAAACTTCTTCCTCATCAGAAAGCTACAAGCCACCATCTCTTGTTTCTATTTGGTACATCCATAGTCATAGCAATTTATAAAAATAAAAATAAAAAATAAAACTTTTCTATAGTCCCATATGATATGGATGATATATTAAACTTCTTCCTTGTCAGAAAGGTACAAGCCAGTAAGCCACTATCTCTTGTTTCTATTCTGTACAACCACAGTCGTAGCAAATGAAAATGCCCTCTCTAGAATCTAATCCATTATCCCATATGTATGGATGATAAGGAATAGGAATGGAGGCCTTCAGTCCTGATGCAAGACAACTAAGCCAGGAACCCAATTCCAAAAAATTAAAGGTCACTCAATTATGCATATAATACAGTGCAAATTGAAGTGCTATGAACTAAAAGCACAAGGTTTGACAACTAATTGAAACTCCATACAACAATGAAGAGTTATATATACCTCTAAAATATTCTTCAATTTAGTATCCACCACTTTAAGATCACTGGATGAGTCATGATGCATTGCTGACAAGTCAGGTGTCCTGCATATTTCATAGCTCATTAATCCCATGTAGTTATATTGTTCATCCTAATCTCCCAAAAAAAAAAGGGCAAATTGAATGAAGATTACAAAACCAAAATTGAAGTTAACAAGAGACAAATTTCAAAGAGGAGCATAAATATGTGACCACAAGAATGCAACACCATGGACCTAAGGCTAAAGTCCAAAAGCTAGAAAGAGAGAGCTAACCTCAAAGCCTGAGGACTGCCACTAAATCATGAAGGTCATTAATTACACTTGCCAAGGGTTGGCCTGATGAAATTGATTAATTTCTTACTATGACCAAAATGCTTTTGAAGTTACAATAAGGATACTAGGTCTTATGGATGCATTATGCCAATAAGGTGACAAATGTGACACCCATTATGGACCACAACTTGGCAACCATATCAATTAAGCAAGAATAATATATCAAATATAGATTATTCTGAAGAATGAATGCCATGCTGATGAAGTGTTCACCCAGACAGTTATCTGGGCAAACACCTAGACCACTAGGAAGTAAATTATGGACAAAAATAGGCAACTTGACAGCTGTAAAAAAATGTTTTACATTATTTCATACTAATAAATAGTTTAAATTAGTACTTAAAAAGAAAAATTCTATGATATTTAGGACTGAAGGCAAAGGTTAACACAAGGTTTACAGCCCGAGTTAGTGAATATAATGTGCTATCCAACTGTTTTTATGGTCAGAAAAAAGTCCAATGTTCCATTTCAATTTATGATTTTATTACAGCACTGAAAAGCCTAGAACAGAAACAAAGAATATATAAAAAAGAAATGTGAGCTGCAAGGCACATGCTCTGGGTTGCTATGACACTTTTGGATTTAAGTCGTGACTATAGTAGTATGGGATCAAACAATGCACAAGAGTTTCCACTCTAGAGTAAAGTTGACGAAAATTAAAAAGCTGTCAAACAAAAATAATCCTCTTAGAACATGAACAAGTGGAAAGGCAAAATGAAAAGGAAAAGAGCAGAACATAATAAACAATGTTTAAATCGTTAACCTGTAAGTTTTGGACACTACCTTAATGTGAATGGAATTTTTAGTTTTGGTGGAATGATGTCACCAAAAAAGGAAGCTTCTTCAGCCATTTTGCATAGAACTATGCGAACAATTTCTCCCAAATACATACCAGAAATTATCTTCTCAAACATCTGAGAGTATCAAACAAATTTTTAAGGAAAAACACAATAGAAGATCATTTGGCAAAGCAAAGCCTAGTGGAACGTTAAATATTCATACAATCACCTGTTCACCTGGGTTCAAACTCTCAGCATCAAGTACATAATCATACTCTGTGAATGGAAGGTCTGTTGACCAAAAGGTACCCCACTCCATGTTGATGACCTGCAGTAGAACATTAGCTGTGTCTTCAGAATTCTTTCTCAATAGTTCTTTTACATTTTTCAATCATATGCATAACTTTTCTCAACCATACTGACTTGAGACAAGAACAGGAAAAGAAGTTAAATATTATTAAAAGAACTAGACAATTTAACAGTCACTGAGGATCTGCTAACCATCTCTCCAGATTTAGGCAGAAGACCACGTAATTTTGGTATTGCATTTGCACGTTCTACATATGCTGCATTTGTTCCAGTACCTAAGATAACAGCAGCAACAACATCCTTGTTGGAATATCTACCTCCAGCTAATGTCCCAACTGTATCATTCACCTAGTTCCAATAATGTACATTAAAACCATATTGAAAACAAAAATAATATCATGAAGTATTCAACACCAGATTGACATATGAAAAAAGGAATACCAATCCACTGCACAAGACCATATATGATTTTCATCAAGAATAACCAAAGGGATCACATTAGTGTTTTTATAAAGAAGCCATTGACTTTGACTAACCAGAGCTGATACACGCATATCAAGGCCTTTTCTCTTCATTGCTCGTGTTAATTCCGCCACAACATCTTGGCCAACCTATGCACCCAGCAATTAAAAAAGTCACACAAGAGGATTTAGGCTAAAGAGAAAATACCATACTGTCACATTTGTAAATTAGTTTTGATATGCCAACAAACTGTACTTACTATTGAACTGGATTGTTTCTGTCAAAAGTATAATATGTTCATGCTTCCAAAAGTCAGATAAACCATGTTCAATTTTTTATGACTATCCTCAAAGTGTTGCTGAAATTACAGCTCGTTTAACAGGAAAATATGCCAGATTGGTGGGGGTAGCTACTATTTTCTAGAGAGAAAAAGAAAGCTTTAGATTTGTTTTACATAAAGGGATGACAAACCAGGACAAAATATCCTAACAAGAACAAGAATATGAACATGAAAAGAGTTGTTGGTCTTGATTTTCACAAAATCTTAAAGGAAATGATTAAAAATGCTCCTTTGATCTGCTCTAAAATTGATAGAGAATATTTATAAAGATGAAATTATGTTTGCAATTAACACTTTCTTCCTAAAATTTTAAGGAATATAATTTTGATCAATGACACATACGAGAAAGCTAACCAAAATTGATATTAATGTTAAAGGTGCCTAACAATGATTTGCGATAGGATTCTAGAAGCCAACCCAAATATAGGATAAACATGGAAACCAAAAGGTTTGAAAGGAGATACTGATGCATATCTAAAATTTTAAAATTTCAACAAATTTTCCAAATTATAAATTTTTTTCTAAATATAAGAAATTGGCCATTCCCTCACTTCCCCTAGCAGTGAACAATGAATTTTGCCAACAAAATTTCTCTCGACAAACAAATTAGGGCAACCATCACTGAAGAAAGTGCAAACCTATCATGTTATCAAAATCACAATGGTTGAATAAAATATAGAAATTGTTAATTAGAACAACAACAGAATATGATGCATCAATGTGATGAAGCCCTAACAAGTTTTCATAGCCACCCCAACTAAATCTTCAGTTGAATCAAGAATAATATGTTGGAAACAATACCAAACTCACTAATACCTTTCCTGTTTAAATTAAAATAACATACTTTTTTTTTAAGTAAAATCAAAATAACATGCTATAAACTAGTTCCACTACAGGACAACTTAATCCAAAATTTAAAGTTTGAAGAATATGATATTCAATGAATACAATTGGCAATTAAATCTTCAATCTGTAATAACTGCCTCTTAATTATATTATTATGGAAGTTACCGTTCAAACTGGCCACTTTGTTAAAACAAGAGAAAAAGAGACATCAAAATGAACCTTGCGTGCATTACAATTCTCATCTCAAACAGGAATCTTCACATTGGCAAGGTTTTATATCCTTTACATGTTAATATGCAATATGTATTTGTGTGAGATATTGAGTATGTGTTTGTCTTTTCAGAAAAGATTCCCTGCCCTTAAGCCTTGACAGAGTTTGTAAAACAACAATGAAATATGAACATTTAACAATATCCAGACTGGACCAGTTGGTTGGACTGTATAATCTTCTGACTTCCCATCCTGTAATTTTATTTTCAACTTTTTTAGGTCCCTATTTATGAAAAGATGAGGGGAAGTCACTTGAGGTGGTTTTGTCATGTTTAGAGGAGAGCAAGTAATGAAACGGTAAGAAAGAGTGAGTAGGTTGAGGGATAGGAAAAAGGTAGAGGAAGGCCAAAAATAACATTAGTAGAGTAATAAAAAGGACAAAGAGCATGACTTCAAATAGAATTTAATAGAGGAAAAGAGTTCATGTGGCCAACCCAATCTAATCTATCGAGCATCCATAGCTAACTCCAAATTTTGGGATTAAGGCTTTGTTGTTGTTGCCAGTACCTTGACAACAGTTACCAGAATATTCCTACTAAAATAATAGTCACTACTTTTTGTAACTACTTTACCATCAACCTGGAGTTGATACTATTCATATTTTATAGAGATATCTGGATATGTAGGCTCATGTGCAACACACCCTAAAGGGTATCCATCACCATAACTCATCATTCTTTTTTTTCTACATAAGTAAAAAATCTCTTCATTCTGTTTTTAGTACTTCATTTTATTCTAATTTAATATATTGATTATTAATACTTTTATGATATCACCAGAATTTTCTTATTAACATTAGTTTATTTTACAAGTTCAATTTAGATAAAGAACAGATCGATAATCAAAGACATACTTCAATTCATTGGAAAAATGCCAGGAAATCAATAGGTAAACATAAATGAAGATAAACAAAAAAAGACACAAAGCATTTAGGATTAACCGTATCATCTATAGAGAAGCCTTTTGTCCACTTAATAAGATTCCCAGAGGCAATTGATGATTGCATCACAGGGAACGAGAAGGTAAAGCCTAGTTCCCTCTGCCTACCAGGAGGAAGTTGAAAATCTGGTCCTTCTTGGTCGACAAATTTTGCAAGTTCAGCCGCTATAAAATCAAATAGTGCCTGAAATCACATCAAGATTTTGTGACTTTTAACATTTATTTTTTCATAATAAAGCTTGAATTAGCGGTGACAACAGTTAAGCACCAAAACAACTTTACCTCTGAAGTTCCAACCATCAAATCCAAAGGAATGGACACCTCGGAAACTTCTTGATTAACAACAGCTCCCCCTCCCAATTGTACCCGCAACACACGGAAGTTTGTTCCTCCAAGGTCCAACGCATAAAACAATCCCTTCTCATCTCTAAAAATAGGAAAAACACAAAAAAGAGGATCCATCATCCATTAAACTTAAATCTCTATATTGCACTGTCTACTCATAAAGTCAAAATTTTAAAAAAAATAACATCACAAATATTTTGGGAGATTGTCAACGGATAAAACATAAACACAAACAAGACATACTAATCAAGTAAAAGCAGGAACACCGACATAAAATTCAATCAAAAAAAGGACCAAATGAGACATGCATGCAACATAAATATAGACAAAAACAACAAACAGCCGCATGAAATCAAGACAGACTGAATCAAACGAGACACACAGACACCTTCACACACAACACATACTAACCAAATAAGAGGAAAACGCCCACATACAATTGAACCCAAAAAAATGGACCAAATGAGACGTGCAACATAAACATAGAAAACAAACTCCCACATGAAATCAAGACAGCCTGAATCCAATGAAACACACGCACTCTCTCTCTCTCACACAACATATAGTAACCAAATAATAGGAAAACACCCACATACAATTCAATCAAAAAAATGGAACAATTGAGACGTGCAACATAAACTTAGACAAAAACAACAAACACCCACATGAAATCAAGCCAGAATGAATCAAATGGAACATAAAAACAAAGCAAAAAAAAAAAAAAAAAAAAAACTCAAATCCATGTATCCATTTTTGTTTTGTTTTTCTTTTTTTTTTTAAGAAAGAATACCCAGATGGGAGATTGCTGACATAGGTGATGAGCATCTTGAGCATGGTGGGAGCACCTTGAGAATCAGAGGCAGCAAGCCCAGCTTGCATCTCCTTAGTCATGGCATCAGCCACCTGCTCCAGCTTCCAAGTTGGGGTCTCACACTTCTCCTCAAAGTCCTTCACTATAGCCATGGCCTTCTCCCACCTTGCCGCCCTCTGCATACGCCGCCGCACCACCACCGCAGCTGCTGCCGCACACACCGCTGCCGCACATATCGCTGCTGCACTCACCGCTACCTTCCCCATTTTTCCTCTGTATGTGTTTGTATGTATGTATGTATGTATGTAATACTATATATAAACTATGAAGAGCTTAGAAAACAGAGACTGTGAGACACACAGATTTTGAATCATATATTGCCGTTGTTTATAGGATTTAGGATGTCAAATTTGTCGTGCTCTGTTTTTTTTTTTTTTTTTTTTTCTTCGGTGACAGATATTGGAATTCACTAGATTTGGGAAAATAAAAAAATAAAAAAATAAAAATGAAAGACCGGAAAATTGGAAGGTTTGAAAGATTTAGTCCAGTCCAACCAAAATTTATTCCTTATCCAAAAAAATTAAAAAAAACTGTTACTTTTTTTAATTATTATATAGTTTGGATAAATTTGTTATTTTTATCTGTTAAGTGAGAAAATTTAGAATTATGAATATTATCCAGGTAAGTTAAAATAGTTGAAAGATTTACTTAGTCAGTGGCATGATCCTTTCATGCAATAATTAAATAATCAATTACAAAGTGAATTTTAAATTTAGAACTTCTATTTGAAGCTAATTTGCTGTCTAAATTAAGATCTGCTTCAAGTGTTGTGTACACTAAAAGATTGAATTTTGTATATATAGAAAAGAAATCAATTATGGTCATTGCCTAATAATAATCATAATGGTGTCTAAAATTTAGGTTCAAATCTCATCCATATGATATTTTAAGAAAAAAACTAAAGGTACAAATTTTTTTACAAAAACTTTTATGAATTGCTGATGTAGTGAGTGATTATTGATAGATAAAAAAGTTATATTATTGGTGGGTCCAAATGAGAACTAATAAAAAGTTGACCACAACAACAATTTGTGAAAATATTGTAAAATAATTTGTGACTGTAATATTACTCATTGGGAAATGATATGTCTACAATATTTTTACAACATTTTTACAACAAATCCTAAGTGGTAGGTTGTTACTGGTTGTTATTGTTAGGGCAAAAAAGTAATCTTAGTGTTAGTTTCAAATTTGAACAAATAATAACTAACCACTTGTGATTTGTTGTAAAAATGTTGTAGACATAACATCTCTGATTACTCATATGTTAATATAGGATAATCATAAATGTAATTGTATGACTTATTCTTCTTTAAAAAAAAATTGAGATTGTATGACTATATTTTAAAATATATATACATTTGTATGACTTTGTACTATAGCCGCCTACACTAGAATTAGTCCATTCAAGTAAATATTTTAATATTTTAAATCACATTTTCAATGTACTTAATTTACTATAGTTTTTCTCAACAAGCTTATCAGAAATAGGCTTTCTTCCCATTAATTAAAAAAAAAGGCTATCTTTTACCCCCCCAAAAAAAAAAAAAAATTATTTACTATAGTCACTTAACCAAATCACATGATTATCCTATATTTTGTTAGGTATACTAAATTTTTTATAGACTTTTTCACATTTATTAAATAGGTTGACAAAAAATAATGGGTCCATATAAAGGTAGTGTCCACCACTATTAACAAATGTGAAAAAATTTACGTGTTCCTTTTCTTGTTGATATTATATTGTTCCTTAGGTGTTTTGCAATTGTGGATTATACCTCCTCCTTATCCAAAAATTCTTAGATAATCCTTGTGTACAGCTAACCACCACATCATGAACACTTCAATTTAGATGGTCCAATAGGTGTAGCCACGCAGATGGTCACTGTAAAGAAGAAATCATTGTTGAAGATATGCTTTGGGTGATGTAAAAAAGAAATCAGTGTTGAAGGATTATCGAATTTATGTAGCCAAATTTGTTCTTCCAATATTAATTGGGAGAATTCGGAGCGGAAAGATCTAAAGTCATTCTTGCATGCCAGATGTAAAAAAATTAAATATATAAAAGAAGGAGATGGATTTTTTGTCATTGGTTGAGCATATTACTAAAATTTAAAAAGAGAGCATAAGAAATAATACGTAAGTATTGTATCTAAGTTTTGTCTTATAAGTATGTAGTTAGTATTTCCAACAAGACATCTAGAGTTCAACCACTTAAACATTGTTAATAAAAATAAATACAAAAAACAAAAACACACGCACACAAGTTTGCATGAAATTCCACTAAACTAGCCAACAACTTTTGTTTTTTAGTAGATATATTTATTTACAACTTTGTTTTTAAGTCAATTAAAACATCCATACCATACCCATTAATGTCTTATAACTCAACTAATACTTTCTTGTAACTCAGCTCACACTATTCATGTTTTTGACAGAGACATCCAAAGAACTCCCATGGTTGTTGTAATTATTGAAAAAAAAAATGCAGGCATATTGCAGTGTTTGGTAATGAAAAAGAAGAGAGAAATGGACATTTTAGAATTGGCTAGTTAGGTCAAGTTGCCTTAGTTGGGCCCTGTTGATTGTGGCGTATTAAGCAGACCATACAAACCGGCCAAGCTAAGCTAAGACGCAACTTAGTTGCTCCTGCACAAATGATTTTGACGTGTTGCCAATTTGCCACGGATATTTTTGTGACCAAAAAATCTCAGCCACGTAAGCCATGACTCAGACATGCATATCAACCGCTTTTATTGGAGTAGGGCTATCTATAATATGGATAATAAGTCAATTACAATGACGGAATTGACACTCCCCTTTATTTCCAGCTTTTTTTGGGGGGTGGTGGTAACTGACGGTTTCAAGTTCATCCCACAGTCTGTATAAATCCAGCGAAACCTATTTTATAAAATACCAAAGTCAAAATAGTTGGATCACTCACAGAACATGTAAATAAATAAACCCTTTAATTAATTTTTAGTCCTTGAATATTCGAGAGTTGCTCCGCATCACTAGGTATTGTTTAGGCGAAAATATCATTTTGGTCCCTATATTTTAGAGTCACAGTCAATTTAGTCTCTATATTTTGGAGGCAGTCAATTTGGTCCCTACTATTTTCAAGTCACAATCAATTTGGTCCCTACTGTTAGATGACTAACGAAATCTGCTTAGCTGGCAAACGAAATGTACATGTAGCATAAAATATAAATTGTCATTCCATATCAGCCCTTCCATGTCAGCTTTCACTACTACTAATACCAACCCATGTAAGTCAGGAGTGGCAAAATCAACCCAAACTCATTTGCCCACTCAAACCCACCCACTTAAAATAGACCCAAACCCACCCAATTATTAATTGGGTTAAATGGGTACTAACCCAATTTAACCCAATTAACACTAATGTTTATTGAGATTTTAATTGGGTACCCAATTAGGCCCAATTATGATCGAAGTACCATTTCTACAAATCACCAAACCCCAAAACCACTAAAATGACCAAAATATCCCCTCAACCTAAAAATGACCAAAATACCCCCAAAACTTAAAAAATGACCAAAATACCTCCCGAAACCTAAAAAATAACCAAAATACCCAAAAACCTGAAAATTACCAAAATACCCCTGAAACATTAAAAAAAAAGACCAAAATACCCTTGAAACAAAAATAAAAAGACCAAATTACCCCCGAAATCCAAAAAATGACCAAAATACCCCTAAAACTTAAAAATGACCAAAATACCCCCGAAACCCAAAAAATGACCAAAATACTCCTAAAATCCAGAAAATGACCAAAATACCCCTAAAACCCAAAAAAATAACCAAAATACCTCTGAAATCCAAAAAATGACCAAAATACCTCCGAAACTCAAAAAATAACCAAAATACCCTCGAAACCTAAAAATGACCAAAATACCACCAAAACCCAAAAAATGACCAAAATACCCTAAAAATTACCAAAATACCTCTTAAACCTAAAAAATAGCCAAAATAACCCAGAAGCCTAAAAAACTAACCAAAATAACCCTAAAACCTAAAAATACCTCGTAAACCTAAAAAGTGACCAAAATACCCCTTAAACCTAAAAAATGACCAAAATACTCTCAAACATCTAAAGTGACGAAAATACCCCTAAACCTTTGAAATGACCAAAATAAACCCAAAACCGCTAAAATGGCCACAAACAACTTGAAACCTCTAAAATTACCAAAAATACTTTGAAACATCTAAAACGACCAAAATACATCTAAACCTATAAAACGACCAAAATACCCCTCAAAATATCTAAAATGACCAACATAAAACTAATCCTGTAAGATGAAAAAAATACACTCGAAGCCTCAAAAATTACCAAAATAGGGGTTTGGGGTATCTTAGTCATTTTTTAGGTTTAGGGGTATTTTGGTCATTTTTTATGTTTAGGGAGTATTTTGGTCATTTTTTAGTTTTACAAGGGATTTTGGTAATTTTTTAGGTTTAGGGGCTATTTTGGTCATTTTTAGGTTTTTAGGTTATTTTGGTCAATTTTTAGACTTCATGGTTATTTTGGCCATTTTTAAGGTTTCGGAAGTATTTTGGTCATTTTTAGTTTTTAGAGTTATTTTGGTCAATTTTTAGGCTTCGAAGTTATTTTGGCTATTTTTTAGGTTTCAGAGATATTTTATTAATTTTTTAGGTTTTGGAGGTATTTTGGACATTTTTTTGGTTTAGGGGGTATTTTGGTCATTTTTTGGATTTCAGGGGTATTTTTGTCATTTTTATGTTTCGGGGGTATTTTAGTCATTTTATAGGTTTTCTAGGTATTTTGGTCAATTTTTAGGTTTCAGGGGTTATTTTGGTCAATTTTTAGATTTCGTGGTTATTTTGTCCATTTTTAAGGTTTCAGGGGTATTTTGGTCATTTTTAGTTTTTAGGGTTATTTTGGTCAATTTTTAGGCTTCGAGGTTATTTTGGCCATTTTTTAGGTTTCAGAGGTATTTTAGTAATTTTTTAGGTTTTTGAGGTATTTTGGACATTTTTTTGGTTTAGGGGGTATTTTGGTCATTTTTTGGGTTTTAGGGGGTATTTTGGTTATTTTTTATGTTTCGGGGGTATTTTTGTCATTTTATAGGTTTTCTGGGTATTTTGGTCATTTTTTAGGTTTCTGGGGTATTTTGGTCATTTTCTATGTTTCGGGGGTGTTTTTGTTGTTTTATAGGTTTTCTAGGTATTTTGGTCATTTTTCAGGTTTCATGGGTATTTTGGTAATGTTTTGGGTTCCAGGGGTATTTTGGTCATTTTGTTGGTTTTGAGATTATTTTGGTAATTTTTAGGTTTCAGTAGTATTTTGGTCATTTTTTTATGTTTCAGGAGTATTTTGGTAATTTTTAGGTTTCAGAGGTATTTTTGTAATTTTATGAGTTTTGGGGGTATTTTGGTAATTTTAAGGTTTCAGGGGTATTTTGGTCATTTTTTGGGTTTTAAGAGTATTTTGGTAATTTTGTCGATTTCGAGATTATTTTGGTAATTTTTAGGTTTTAGGGGTATTTTAGTCATTTTTTTAGGTTTTAGAAGGTATTTTGGTAATTTTTTGGGTTTCGGGAGTATTTTGGTCATTTTTGGGTTTTAGGGGTATTTTTGTCATTTTTTGGGTTTTGGGGGGTGTTTTGGTAATTTTAAGGTTTTGGGGGTATTTTGGTCATTTATTTAGGTTTCGGGGGTATTTTGGTCATTTTGTAGGTTTCGTGGTTATTTTGGTAATTTTGAGGTTTTAGGGTATTTTGGTCATTTTTTAAGATTTTAGAGTACTTTGGTCATTTACACTTTAGGGGCATTTTGATAATTGGGTAATTGAGTGGGTTGGGGTTTACCCATAATAATTGGGTTGGATTGGATTTGGGTTAGAAGCAATTAGTTAAATGAGTTTTAATGGGTAAATGAATTTTATATACCTAACCCAATTATGTCCACCCCAAATCCACCCATTTGACACCCCTACATGTGACTCTCACATGACCCACTTATTATCAACACTCTCCTCACTAGTCAAACAAGTCAGACCCGATTGAATTCAAAACCCCCAAACTGAAATTTCAAACCCTTCTTGGTAGCCACATCTCTTCTGGCCTAATCCCACGATCAAAGCTTAATCTCTTCTCACCGATTCCACTCCCATCTTGCAAACTTTGGTGATTCCAGACTGAAACCATTGATGAACAACTTTGTAACTCACCCATGTCCATACCTTGATTTCTTTACTCTTTAAAGAGCCAGTTACTTATGAAGGGACGAATAAAAATTTTAGGAACACAACTACTGGGTAATGGCAATGTCTCAGTTTGTTGAAGTTTTAAAATTTCTACCACATTTGTTTGAAATTTCTAACAGAAATGTGGTGTACTTTGTAGTAATTTATTTTCTTTGCTTTCTCATCAACTTAAGAAGCATAATTATTGGTCCAATTCAATTAGGATTTCACAAAATTCAACTCGATTGCTTCTACGAAAGCCTCTAAATAAAAGCTTAATTACCTACCATGTTTATGAACAAACATGGTGACCCACGTATCATTCTAATCAACAATATGTCACAAACCCATTATAAGTGGGGTATATTATGAAATACTTATTCTTAAAATTCACAAATAAAGTACACATAACAACTCCCCCGCCATTTGGGTTTTTCATTGACGTTTGGGTTCTCTATTTCTTCATCTCTTTGAGGATTAGGAGCTTGAATGGGAATGGGCAATGGAGTCAGTGAGATGAGAGTGGAATTGGCGAGATGAAAGGAGCTTTGATCTTGGGGATTAGGTGAGAAGAGATGTGGCTCTGAAGGAAAAGTTTATGTTCATTGTGGGTTAGGGATTTGAAATTTCATTTTGGGGGTTTTGAATTCAATTGGGTTTGAGTTGTCTCATTAGTAAGGAGGGTGTTGATGATAAATGGGTCATGTGAAAGTCACATGAGTTGGGTTAGTAGTAGTGAAAGCTGATGTGGAAGCTTGACGTGAAGGGCTATTTATATTTTAATTTAATTTATGTCATGTGTGCATTTTGTCTGCCACCTAAGCAGATTCCGTTAGTCATTTAACGGTAAAGACCAAACTGATTGTAACTTGTAAATAACATGGACTAAATTGACTGCTCCCAAAATGTAGGAACCAAATTGACCGTGACCTCAAAATATAGGGACTAAAATGATGTTTTCGCCTATTGTTTATTAATTACATCAGATACAGATCCATTGTCTCAAGAATTTAAAATATCACACGTCAAGCCCACTAATAAGCCAGAGAGAGAGAGAGAGAGAGAGAGAGGTTCAACATTATAAAATATTATTACAAAGCAACCAGTGTACACAAGTTTCACAGCCTAACCTCAAACCATAGACACTACTATATAAACAAGACCTCAACCCTAACCAAAGAACACACAATCTCCATCCTTTTGGTTTTTTTTTTTTTCTTTTCAAAATTTTTTTCTTTTTTTTCCTATTTTTCTGATTCACAAACTTAATCGAAGAAAAAAAAAAAAAAAAAAAAAAAATTTTTTTCTTTTCAAAATTTTTTTCTTTTTTTTCCTATTTTTCTGATTCACAAACTTAATCGAAGAAAAAAAAAAAAAAGAAAAAAAAAAAGCAAAGGAACAACTTATGACTAACTGCTAAACACTAGAACATCTATACTCCCATGAGCAAGAGAGCAGACAGCTCAAGCAGAAAAGTATAACTTAAAAAGAGTATTATCTGTACACATATGGCAGAGTATACCCCCCACAGGTGTCCTTCAGTTGGTGCCGATTGGTTCCCAATCCGCAATGCAGACTAAGCAAGTATGCCTGAAAAAGAGAAAGAAACGAAAGCCAGCAATTAAAATAACACTTACCCGAACTGCTGGCTTTCTGTCTTTCTATTCTGAGCAAAATGTTTTCGCAGCCAAATATAGCGATTGACCCAACTTCTAATCTTTCACGCTGTTGACGTTAAACTCAGCCTGCTATTAAGAGTAAGTTGGGAAAAGATAGAAAGGGAAAACAAAAAAAAGAAAGCAGTATAAAGACAAACAATATGAGAATAATCCCAAATATAAAGGTTAAAATTTCAAAATGCATGCCTTACAACTGGTTTCTCCACAGCTTCCAAGTTTGCTTCACCCCTAGAATTGATTACCATCCCAACTGCAGCATTTGGCTTCACATAGAAAGCAAAAGGAAAAAATTAAGAAATTAGATAAGATCAGTCAACACATACAACATATCAAAGATGAAATTAGTCAAAAACTAATAAAAAATAACAGTAAAAAGATATATCTGTATTTCATGCACTCTGGGCACAGTAGCCCTACTAGAGTGCGACTCTCAACTGTCCACCTAAGGTTGTACAGCACTGGTAAGGACGACCACAAATAAATTCAGACAAAACAATCTACTGGTCGGACTGAAGATATAAGAAGTCATCCTACTAGTAAAATGTCAAAGAAGAGAGAATAAATAGATGATGCAAGCAGCCAAAATTGATAAATTAAAAAAAATCACGGTAATTGAAGGAACTTAAATCCAAAACCTCTAACTCTTCCTGATATCCGTCTTGTAGAACTCCGTTGCCATAAATGCATCCATTCTCCAAAGGAGATATTGAATGGGCCTCACACGAATCAGCCACAGAAGATCCTATGTTATTACTCCCTTCAATGCTTCCTTCCACACTCCCAGTATTCCCCTCACTGCTACCTACCACTGATCCAAATCCAGCATCTTCACAAGAACTGACCTCACTTGCAGGGGTTGTGGTGATAATACTGGAATTTGAGGCACATCCTGCTGTCTCAGCTTCTGGGCATAGCATCCTTTTTTGAGCTTCAACTAGCTCCAAATTGGACCTTTTAGCACCCTCCATCAAGCTCCGATCTTGCTCGACAGACCCAGTCCCAGTAATCCTGCAATTTGATGCCAAATCTTCCACTTTACCAGTGTCAACCTGCCAAGTTCTGTTCCTTTCAGCAGTTGCATTATTTCCCACTGAATGAGATGCCAGATGATCTGAAGACACACTGCTCAACTTATTACTGATAATGTCAGGAGAAATCGAATCCCGTCTCTGAGGGCTAATAGATAGCCGTTTTACAGGCATGCCTTGTTTCACATCCACTGCATCAGAACTGTTTTTCCTCTTAAGGCATCTCTCACTGGAGCCAGTCCCGCCAACTTCACCATATTCATGAGATGATTTATCAGCCTGCTGCTGGGCTGTCGGCCTTGAGGGTCGAGTTCGTTTATAACCATCTGGAAACACATATGAAGGAATTTGCCTTCTACGAACATGAGAAACATAAATTTCCATCCCTGGTTTCCAATATGAGTACATGTTTACAGATTGCCTGAATTCATCAACAGTCCCACGGATATCAAACTGCTGACCTTCTTGGACCATCTCCCCCTGTTTCCTTTGCAAACCCATAAAAAAAGCACAATGGGCACACTGCTTTGATGTATCCACATACTCGTGAGGATAAGGATGGCATTGCAACTTCCCAAATGTGTCCCGCTCAATCTGCAAGCACAAAAGTACAAAATAGGGATGAAAGAAACACCTGTCACTCATTTGCTATCTTTCCATTTTGCTATATACTACAGAGTTTTTTGTGCCACAAACCAACAAAAATGCATAAATGTTACCATCAGAGTCAATTGCCTCAGCCTAGATTCAACCCAGCCTTTCCAAGCAAGCAAGTCGTCAGCATCAACTGCAACTATGTCAACCTGCAGATAGTTCTTGTAGCTTTCAAAGAAGAAGTATGGCCGAAATAGATCACTCCACTGAGCTTTATTGAGTTCTATCTCCTGGATTTAGGGAATAAACGAGAACAAATAAAAAAAAAGTGATCAAAATATACACAACCAAGAAAATTTACTTCACAGCCAAGAAAAAACGAAACTTCTCACCTCACAAATCTCTTTACCATGTTGGAACTGCTCCATCATAACCCTGAGGGTGCTTGTTGAAACATTGTAGCTAGAATTCATGCATGGGTAAGCAGGAGTTATGATAGGCATGTGATGAGTCCGGTCTCGAGGATTCTTACGAGGATCCCATACAGAAAATCCAAGTTCTTCCTCTTCAATTGCACATAACATCACAGGGTTTGGCCAACGCCACTGTGTATAAACCCTAAAAAATCGAGAGACAAGCATACTAGGAACTGCATTAGGATAAAGCTGGCACACACGAGCTACAAGAAGTGCCCAGTTCACACCCCCAAGAAATCCAGTCACCTGAACATGAACACATGAAATACATAAATAGAAACGGAAAACATAACATTATCCAATATTACCTGGCAATGAAAAGGACTCACATTGGAATAAACACCACGCCTTTTGGCCCAAAACTTCAAGCATCGGAGTGTCGTGCAAAAATGCTACAATTCAAAAAAGAGTATTTTAAGTACAGACCAAATACCAATGATATACCCCAGAAAAAGGTAAAAGGTTGTATCAAGTTAAATTCATGGACCAACTAAACACGATACAGTAGGAAGAATTTCACCTCAACATTTGGAACAAGCTTAAGAATTTGATCTGCAACCCTGCAGCCATTAAAACTTCGAACAGTGGGCTCATCGACATTGTACAATACAGACACATCAGAGATGTCCAAGTCCTGTTAAAACATTGGTTACCACATGTAACTCCAAAGTATCATGCAGTCTAAAAATTAAAGAAACCATAAATTGACAAACTTAAAATATACTAGCTTGTATCACAGAAGAATTTAATTGTGCAACAGACTGCAACTATTATACATTCTACTAATTACATTGAAAATATACTATCGGCTAACATTAGAATGAAACTATGAACTTTCAACATACCATTTTGACAGAAACTGTTAAACCAAAAAAGGGCATGCACAAACACAAACAATCATCTAAACAGTATATGCAAGAAAGCAAACTTCTTTTTTGTTGGGAGAGAGAGAGGGGTAAAAGAGCACTTTCTTAAAACCTCTCATCCATATAATTCATAATCATGCCAAGGGGAAATCTCAAACAAAAATTTACTCCAACCATCATCATTGAGGATATACCCTTTTTACAGTGTTTATACAATGTATGGTTTCAATAGAGAAAATTTACATAATTCACAGAATGTTTGGTTTGAACAGAACTTACTTCTGGCACAACCAAGAGAGAAATACTTGCATAAAGAAGGTCGATGGAAAGTCCATTAAACTTGAATTTCATTACTGGGACATGAGCTTCTGGAATTGGTTGTAGTTCTGTAACTTCTTCCATTTCTGCCAGGATATTGTGCAGTATAAAGAAGAAGTCTTCCTGGTTAAGACAAATAAGGATTAGATGCAATATAGAAATCAATAGCCACAAAACCCACAAAAAAAAAAAAATAACCTCAACGCAATATTTACCTCCCTATTCACATATGATGGCCCAACACATAAAGTGTCTATGTCAACCCCAGGACCATGTACCTGCCAAGGATTAAAATTCAGCTTGATCTCCACATAATGCAGGAGGAACACATGACAAAAGAAAATCAAGTGCAGAAACAAGCCATGTGAAAATGGAAAGCAAAAGCATGAATTATAATAATAACAATTTACCAATTATAACCAGATCTACCAGACCCTGCCCCAACCCCAATAAACTAATCATGATGTGGATACGCAGATGACATGAAAACAGAAAATGGAAACCAAGTCTAACCAATTATAATAATAACAATTTACCAATTATAACCAGATCTCTACCAGACCCCGCCCCAACCCCAATAAACTAACCATGATGGGAATATGCAGATGACATGAAGCACAATCAAATAAGAAAGTAAATGGTGGACAACATGGCTTCAGGAAACCAATTTAACTCACCAGAACATAGTCAAACCATTAAGAAACCATATGGGAAAATATTATAGAGAGCATACTCACCCCAAGTCGATATGAACCAAAAGTAAAAATCACAGCATTTGCATCCTCCACCATTTGGTCCGTGTATCCTCTCAACCGAGTAAGTTGCTTTACCCAATCTTTTACAATCTAGCATTTAAAAATTATAATAATAAATAAAATTCCAGTAATTAGCATGCAATGTTCAAAACAACCTCAAGCCAGCAAATGAGCAGGGTAAAAGAAAATCATCAAATCAACAAACTAACCAGACCAAATCAGCAGTTGAACCATCAGAACTGTGAACCCACTAGTTTTTCAGTTCAGTATTATAATAATACTGAACAAGCACTTTATAAGGAAAAAACCGATCAAACCAGTGGTTTTCTTAGAAAACCATCAAAATAGATCCCAAAATAAACCATGGTCACCGGGTTCCATTAATATATTTCATCTTAGGTCTGTCCCTGACTGTTGATGGGCTCCTATCCCAGAAAATCAGGTAAAATAATTCATGGGAGAATGAATTACTAAAGTTCCAAAATCCTAAGTTGCCTCCTACCTTTCCATGGCTCTTACTTAAGAATCCCAAATCAAAGCCACTGCTTGAAAAGACCTTTAATAACATCAATGTGGTTGGCAAACAAGTGGGCATAGATTTGATTACAAAAATTCAAATCTATTGCTTAGAAAGACTTCAAAAATGAAGCGTTGGTCCAAGGAGATAAACTTAATCCCCAAAATGAACATATTTGAAATTAAATTTGCATACTGATACTCTTTTTTTTTTTTTTTAGATAATTACAATAATGCTGTTATCCCCGAAACTCGAGCCCAAAGTACCTAGGGAGGTGTCAATTTAGCTACAAGGCCCTTGGCAAAATTTGCATGCTGATATTTAAAATTTATAGCTCTTCAAATAAACAGGTTCCAAACACACATGCCACCCACATTTATTTCCCAAGCTTAAACCAATGTTCCAAATATTGGCTTATCTTAATTCGCAAAACAATCACAATAGAAATAATTTCTCGATTTCCAACTCATATAAGCTATCACATAAGCTTCAACAATTCATTTCTCTTAGCAAGATATAATTCAGTCTCAATAGCCCTCAATTCACATTTTTTAACATTGAAAATCCAACTTCCCATAAAAAAATTTGACCAATTACCTGACGAATACGATCAAGCACCTCCTCTCTCTTCTCAGCTTCTTGTTTACTCTCATAAAGCCCCGCATCCACCAAGAACTTACATACCCAGATACCAAAACATAAACAGAAAACTTTATCAGCACAAAATCCTCAATGCTCGTAAAGAATTAAACTTTCTCTATTTACAATCAGTCATACCCAGAAACCAAAAACATAAATAAATAACAAAATCAGCACAAAATCCCCAATGTTGTAAAGAATTAAACTTTCCCTAAAACAATAGCCCATACCCAGAAACCAAAAAGCATAAACAAATAGCTCAAACACCAAAAAAAACCTCAATGCATGTAAAGAATTAAACTTCCTCCATAAATAACCCAAAATCCAAACCTTCTCTAAGTCTCTGCTTCTCTGTCTATCGGCTCTGGTGGGCCCCGCCATTGATATCGGCTCCGTGACGCCGTATTTCTTCGCCACCGCCACAGTCGCAGTCGCCGCCGGAGGAGCCGGCGAGGCACTCAACCCTTCTGAACTCACCATTCCCAAAACCCCCAAAAAAAAAAAAATCCCTAATAGTAACGTATCAGGATTTTTTTTTTTTTTTTTTTTTTTTTTTTTTTTGCTTTCTTCTTTTTAAGAGAGTAACGTATCGAGAAAATTCTGAAGGAAATTGAAAATTGGATGCGAATTCAGAAGCGGAATTAGGGATTAGAAAAAAATTTATGAGAGAATGTAAAGGAAAATTGGAAGAGATCGAGAATTTGAAATCCCTAGAAAGTAACAGAAAATTAAGGGTGGAGTTTTTTTTTTTTTTTTTAAAGAAAAGTGAATCTGAGATCTAATAGAACATAAACAAACAAACCCTAAACAAAATCGAAGAGAGAGAGAGAGAGAGAGAGAGAGAGAGAGAGACCAAAACGGTGTCGGAAAGCAAGGGAGAGGTTGGGTCGGTGAGCTCAGAGAGAGAGAAAGTGAGTTAGATTTTTTTAGAAGATTTTTGTTATTTGTTTGTGGGGTTTGATGTTAATTTGGGCGTGTGAAGAGCGTTAGAGACTTTAGAGGGCGGCGTGTTTCGGTGGGATTTTTTTTTTCAATTTTTTTTAATTTTTTTTTAATTAGGAGGTTAGTTTCAATTTCTATAGGATTCTACTAGATATTCTATACTTCTGAAGTGACTCTTTTTTTTTTATTGTTCTAAATTAGGAGTTTGTTATAACTTTTTTAGACTTCTTATGTTAGTTTTTTTTTTTTTTTCTTCTTATCTTAATTAGGTAGATTTATAAACTTTATTTTCCAAAGTTTTTCTAACTAACTAATACTACTCCATCTATCAAAAAAAAAAACTAATACTACTCAAAATAATTCCCAAGTTAATTATTTT
The DNA here is from genome assembly GCF_002906115.3 of Quercus suber. Classification (NCBI taxonomy): domain Eukaryota; kingdom Viridiplantae; phylum Streptophyta; class Magnoliopsida; order Fagales; family Fagaceae; genus Quercus; species Quercus suber. Next base: position 1,419,496 of record NW_027069488.1, on the reverse strand, counting down.
GTTCTAAAAATCTTATAGTCATTCATTCTGTTCAAAATAAGTAAATAAATCTTATAGTCATTCTTTCTCCAAAAAAAAAAAAAATCTTATAGTCATTTTTTATCATCTGTATATATTAAGAAGATTCAGAAAGTTAGTTATTATTTTTTTCCTGTCAGAAATACTCCTAAATGAATTCACCAACAACTTAAAATGTGGTTAAAATAGTAAATTGATAAAAGAATTTTTTTTTTTTTTTTACTGTAAAAAATAACCATACCTAAAACTTAAAAAAATGAATGACTATAAGTTAGTTATGACTTCAAAAAATGTCAAAAATACCTCTAATATAATTAGATAATCTTTATTCTTAAAAAAATATTATGGTTAAAATTGTAATTCAATCAAATTCAAGAACAAAAAAAATACCTGAGAAACTTTTTTCCTAAAAATTAACATACTCTCTATTTAAATATGAGAAATGATATGTTTACAATATTTTCACAATATTTTTACAACAAATCCTAAGTAATAGGTTGTTACTGATTGTTATTGTTGAGGCAAAAAAGTAATCTTAATGTTAGGTTCAAATTTGAACAACAACAACTAACCACTTACGATTTGTTGTAAAAATGTTGTGGATGTAGCACCTCTCTTTAAATATATTTTACGCACATTGAATACATTTTTTCCTAGAAACTAGCATACACTATACCCAGCAGTTTACTTCATTTGAAATCCTAAATTTTAGTTTCTTAAAAATCTCATCCATAATAACCTCACTAACAATAGATAAACTCAAATTGAAAAATTATATTAAACTCAAAATAAATAAATAAAATTTATATATTACCTAGAAACTAGCATACACTAAACCCAGCAGTTTACTTCATTTGAAATCCTAAATTGTTTCAACAAAATTCAAAAAACTT
>NW_027069488.1:1297880-1417408 GCF_002906115.3 Quercus suber | reverse complement strand
AGTGTGTAACTTAAACATAACCCTATATATATATATATATATATTCAAAATTGAATTTTGCTTTTGTTAGCTTTCCATATAAATTAAATTGTTTAGATTTTTGCTGTTATTTTTTCTTTGAACTAATGAGCACATTTTTAATATTATTTCTATTAAGATATTTTGTATGTCAGGATCTTGAACGTAACAAATTGTAATTGAGCTGGACGATCCATTCACCTATCCCCATTCAATTTAGGAGATATTATTGGACTAATTTATTCTTTTATTTTGTGTTGTATTTAGTAGAATTTCACGGATAGTGATTGTGAATTGATATTGAATATGTAATATCCAATAGTGATTTTCAAAATTATATACATAAATAATAGTGAAATGAGAAACTTAGCGTAATCAATATCATGAAAATGCAAGAAAAAACTATTTTAATATCTCCAAATGTCTTAGTCGAATTAATATCCTATATGTTTTATAACTCAAACTAACATTAATAGCACCACTACAATTTATCATCCTTGTGCGTAAACATGAGTTACATACTAATTTGACATAATAAACAAGATCAAATGTTGGCAAATTAGGAATTACCCATCTTATCTAGTCAATACCTATCTTAAAGGATGGTGACCAAAATACTAGATATTTTCACAGCAGAGCCTCGCAGAGATTCAAACGGAATTTAGTTAAGGGACTTCGCAATTCAGTTTGAGATTGGTGTGAAAGGGATGATCAGGTGGCTAGTTTATTTGTTGAGTATTATAAAAATCTTTTTTCATCTTCAAACTTGGTCCAAATGGAAGCAGTCTTGAAGGCAACACATCAGGTTGTGACAGCAAAGATGAATGGGAGTTTGTTGGGTGAATTTTCAAAACTTGAAGTAGATCTTGCCTTCAAAAAAATGTCCCCTCTTAAGGCCTTGGGTCCTAACGGGATGCCCTAAATTTTCTACCAGCACTATTGGGACAAAATTGGAGTGGATGTTTCCTTGGTAGTTCTAACTTGCTTGAACACAGTTTCAAGCACTCATTGCTCGGAGCTTTTTGCTATGGTCTGCTATTCAATCTGGAACAAAAGAAATAAATGCCAAAATAATGAATCAGTTGCCCTATTAGAGAAAATTATGAATTTGGCAGGTCAGTATCTCCAGGATTTTTAGCAGTAACACAGCAAGCATCGGGCACCAAAAGGCTTACAGAAATTTTCTTGGACACCTCCTGCTGCTGGCTCTGTGAAAATAAATTTCGATGGGGCTATGTTTGAAGATCTTAATGCAGCAGGTATTGGCGTTGTGGTTCGCGATTCTTATGGGAAGTTTTGGTAGCCTTGGCCAAGATTATTCCTTTGCCTTCCTCAATACCTGTTCTTGAAACACTTGCAGCTTAAAGAGCAATTCATTTCGTCCAAGAGTTAAGCATGCACAGTTCAGTCTTCGAAGGTGATTCAGAAGTGTCCATCTTTACTATAAAAAATCAATGCTTATCTCATCCATCGTGTGGTCATCTTTTTAAAGACATACTGTCTTTAACTAGTTCTCTTCAAAAATTTTCTTTCTCTCATACATTCCAGCAAAGCAACGCTTTGGCTCATGCTTTAGCCAAGAGAGCGAGACGTTCATTTCCTGAATTAGTTTGGATAGAATCTGTTCCTCTTGATATTTTTAAGGTTTATGTTTCTGACTATTTACCTATCAAATAAAATGCCGCTCATAGCTGTTTTCTCAAAAAAAAAAAAAAAAAAAAAAACTCAAGGTTAATAATTATGAACAATTGTTCATACAAGCTGAAATTTAAAAATTATGATTGAAGTACACTATCTAGTTTGCTAGATATGTTTGAAATGACCATATTTAGAATGTATTATATAGTAATAATTAGGAAACCTCAACATTTAAGTTCAGTCTCATACCTTCTCAAGAAAAAAAGTTTAAAGCTCATACAATCAAAACTAAGAAAAATTAAGCAGGAAGGTTGATGATTTTCCTTTCCTTTTATTCTCTGCCTCACCTAGAAAACTTACCACATTAAAATATCTAACAAAATCAGACATGCACAAAATTGAGAGAGAATGTGGCATTTGAAGATTAATAAGGTTTTGTCTGATCTCTTACAGAGATTCGAGTAGGTGGGGGAGGCCTGAATACAAATCACGAAAGGAACTGGTCAAATAATTTGTGCAATCTCTTGGCCTCAAAAGCAGAATTTAGGTGGAACTTTGGGCTTTTAAAGATGGCCTTCTCTTTTTTGCTAAAGCTTGGCATCGCAAGTCTCATAGGGGAACTTGATGCGTTGAGTGTGGTTCAATTAACAGGTAATTATTCATCTAACCTCTAGTGGAACCTCTACCTACTAATTGTAGGAACTTCTTGAGAGCTAACCCAGACAAGCCGATTGAACATGTGTATTGAAAAGCCAACAAGTGTGTAGACGCACTTGCAATGTTTTATAAATACCTTCTAGTACCAAGGAGTTTTGTGATGGGTGAAGAAACAATTGGCATGGTGAATCTAACAATTGGGAAATGTCCCATTGAACTTAAGGAACAGGGCAAAGTTGTCCATGACTTGGGTCTTTTTTATGCACATAGTGTTTTGTATTAAAATGAGTAGTGGTTAGGTTATGGAAAAAATGATGTTGTGTAATTTTTGGTGAACAGTTTTCAAGGTCACAAGTTAAGTTAGTTGAATATTTGTTAAGGTTCTAACGTCAGGTTGTGGGGTAAGAACAAAGGTTTGTAAGTTTAGGAATGATTATGGTTGAAGTAGGAGAGAACCTTGGACGTACGAATGAAAATTATTGCATAATAGTAAGTTTGGAGATATTCTACAGAGATTCTTGGTTTTTTTTCCCATCAGCTTTAAGCATTTTGAGTTGGTTTTCTAGAGTAAGAATACTAGGGAATAAGGTACAATGCGTGGACAACAAATCTTTGAGCTAAATGGTTGAGTTAGAGGGCTTTAATGGAGATCACAATTAAGTTTTTAGAAGACATATTCTGCAAAATCTGCTTTTGAGGGTTTTTTTTTTTTTTTAGTATGTTATGTGCTTAGTTTTTATTTAATTATTTAAGATTTTATTTTTGTTATTAGGAGTTGGGATAATGAATAGGATAAATTGTTAGCTTAGTATTTAAATAAATCTTATCTACTTGTTGTAGATAAAGATTAGGTTTCTTTTGAATTTAAATGTTAGCTTTATCTTGTAAAGTCATCTATTCATATGGCTTGATGTTGAGTAATAAAGCAAGCTTAAAAATATTATTGAGTGAATATTCACTTTGGAGGTTTAGACTCCCTTAAAGTAGTCTATTTATTTTATCAATTAGGAGGTCTTGCTTTGGGTTTGTAACAATTGGTATCAGAGCCAAGCATGGAGGAACAATTGTTGAAATGCATGGACAAACTGAAAGAGATGCAATCTCTAGCAGTTGAAAGTATCAAAAAAATGCAAGTGATATGCAAGTTCTTGCATTTGGCTAGATATGAAGAAGAGAAGCTAACTAACAAAAATGATGGGCAATGCAAACTTGAAGATGAGAAGGCCATTAGAGCTCCACAAAATCAAATCATTCCACCTTCACACTATTCAAGCATGCAACAACTTTTAATCAGGTTAAAGATAGTTTTGCAGCACCAAATAGCTTTCCACCTTTGCAAATACACGGTTATAACATCCTTTTAAGCCCAAAAAGTGATCCAGTAGGGGAGAACCAACTTGGGAAGATTGACCTCTTATGCAACAATCATTTTCAAATTAAACCCTTGAGGACCTAATTTCAAGGGAGGAGGGATGTTACGTGCTTAGTTTTTATTTAATTATTTAAGATTTTATTTTTGTTACTAGGACTTGGGTAATCAAATAATGAATAGGATAAATTGTTAGTTTAGTATTTGAATAAATCTTATCTACTTATTGTAGATAAAGATTAGGTTTCTTTTGAATTTAAATGTTAGCTTTATCTTGTAAAGTCATCTATTTATATGGCTTGATGTTGATTAATAAAGCAAGCTGAAAAATATTATTATTGAGTGAATATTCACTTTGGAGGTCTAGACTCTATCAAAGTAGTCAATTTATCAATTAGGAGGAACAACGAACAAACTCAATTGGGTCAATTGAGTTTGTAATAGAGTAAGGTTAGATTTTTTTTTTGGAATTGATTGTGGTCTGGTTTTGTGAGATTAAGTGAGCCATAGGCTAGGTAAGAATGAGGAAAGGTACTTTTGATCTCTAGGGTTTCAAAGAATATGTATCTTAGAACTACAATTTTGGTTCTTACCCATATTTTGCTACTAAACTTGCTTATGACAACTTATGGAACTTGCTACAAGGCTGAATTCACTTCCATGATTGCTACCTCAAGCTTGCTATTTCAAAATCAAATAACTTTGATACCAATTGATAAGAGCCCATTGGTTCTTATAGAATTGAGATAGTTTGGGTAGTTCTTCGAGGGAACTAAGGCTTATAAAGTCAGAGAGAGAGAGAGAGAGAGAGAGAAAGAGAGAGAGAGAGAGAGAGAGAGAGAGAGAGAGAGAGAGAGAGAGAGAGAGAGAGAGAGAGAGAGAGAGAGAGTAAAGATCAGAGATAGTATTAGCACAGTATTTTCCAAGATGATTCTTTACAAGTGATCCTAGCATCTTATAAAAAAGCTAGTCCCCTAAATCAGTTATACAATCAATTATGAATTGTTGGATCTAACTACCTATAACTAACTACCATTGCTACAGTAACTACAACTAACAACCATTGCCACATCAGCAATTACCCTAATTAATTTCCAAATCAGGCAAGCTTTGACAGCACAACACACTACACAATTGAAAATCACTGCCTATGATGGAGAACCTGCTGAGTTTTGATAAAGCTGAGCTATTGATAAACTAAACTAATATACACATGCCTTTCCATAAAAAAAATATATAATAATGAATAAATAAATAAATTAGATTTAGATCCCATGTTATTTTTAAGGTATTGCATCCCATTCAATAACCCTTTTTACTTCACCCAAAAAAAAAAAAAAATTCAACTTGTTACTTAAAAAAATAAATAAACATTGATAACTAAACACTGTAATAAATCAAATGAAAAAGCCTTCGTATATCACTTCATCATATGATAATGTTGAACTAGAATTTATTTTTCTTTGAAAAAAAAAATGTTTGAATTTCATGGTTATATTCTATATCTTCCAATGTGAAGCTCAATATTATTGGAAGTGCAAAGAACATTCACAACTGGAAATTATATCTTATTATATTTTACTATCTCAAAAAGCTATTTTATCAATTATATCATACAATTTTACAATACACCTAACAATCCTAACTCTATATTTTTTGCTACTTTATTTAAATTTTATTTTTTTATTTTTATTTTTTACTATTTCTCTCTTACCACCAAACAACTGCCAAACAACCATAACAACACAGTGGACACACTGCCACCCCCCATATATCCTAGCAGCACCACCGGATCATCAAACCAAAAGCAAAACCACTAACAGAGCCACCATCAAAACCAACAACAGAGCCACACACACAACTCCATGCCGATTTTCCACATGTCGATTTCCACCACACCGAACAACAATCTCCACACCACAACCCACCTGACCTACGCCAAACAAAACCCACCACCTAAACCACGTCACCAAATAAACCCACCACCGATCTGCCATGATTTCCACCACTAACCCACTTGATCTTCACCCACAAACACAACAAATACCCACCAATGCAAGACCCACCACCACCACAAGATTTAACACCACCAAACACAGCATATAGTACTCACCACCACAGCCACGGCAAGATCAACCTCCACCTGGTCTATAAGCATTACGCAGCTTAGAAGAATTTTGGCACTAGATCGAAGAGAGAGGCTGATAGTTTGGGGTTGGAAAGACTAACCACTAGTCACGATCCTCCATGAACAACCCATCAACACACCTCCATGCCATGCTGATCACTGTGAAAGACCCGTCAACCACCGTGAGAGAGAGACCCATCAACCATGCCCATCGCCAACCTCCATGCCACGCCACGCCACCACCAGACCATGCTTCCACCAAGCCCACGCCAAAAAAAACCACCACCGTGAGAGAGAGACTTGGATTGTTAAGAGAAAGAAGAGATACATTGCAATACTGTAGTAGTATTGCAAATTTTTTTAGGACACCATACCAATACAAGGCCAAATGTTGGAGTCTTTTAGTACTTTAATGCTAAAATTTGCTTACATATGCCATTTGCAAGGCCAATTGTGAATGTCTAAAAGGACCCCGTTCTTGCGAGATCATAACAAAAATTAGATAATTGGTTTTTATTTACATCTGAGAATCACAATTCAAAACTAATTGTCCAAGCAAAACTTACAAGTCAAAACTAATTGTCTAAGCAAAACTTTAAGCCATTTGTAAAGGTCTCCAATTAGCCTATTTTGAGGGCTATTGGGGATATCATTTTGGTATTATTATATTGTTTTGATTGTTCTCCATTATCTCTAGATCTTGGTTTGTGACTATACAAAGACCCGTTTGCAAGACTTTGGCAAGTATGGCTCAAGCACATCTACCATGAAGCTAATATTTGTATAGACGCATGAATTTTTATTTTTTATTTTATAATAAGAGTGTCCAAACCTCTGAGTATTTGACTATTCTCTTGGGCATGTATAGTCCCCCATCCCACACACACCAATTAATTAAAAGTAGGAATCTCTTGGAGGTGGCCTCATGAACGGAGCCATGGTTGGACCCCCTCTCCCTATTTTTTTTTTAATAAATATTATTATATATGGGTACTAATTTGGGCAATTTTGTTTTGTAAAATTATGCTTTTGCCTCTTAACAATATCATTGATTCTTTTAACAGTATTATTATAGTCACAAATTTTTCTACAACATTTTTCAAACTGCTAAAGTAACAAATTTTTATTGATTTGCATTTGGGCCCTTACATTATTTTATTACTTACCAATAAACACTCATCACATTAGTAATTTGTAAAAAACTTTTGTAACTTTAGCATTTTCCTCATTTTAAAGACTATAAAAAAAGTTATAAATCTAAACTCTAAAACAAAATATACAAGCCCAAAAATATTAGTTTAATAACAAAAATTACGAATAGCAAAACTAAAAAAGTTAAGCCTAGTCAACCAATTTGATAAAAAACAAACAACCTGGTTCTTTAAAAAATTTTGAACAAAATAATTTTTTTTTTACCTAGCAGTGCACAAGTCAAATACCAAAAAATAAAAAAAAAAAAAAAAAAAAAGAACCTCCAAGGCTAAGTAGCAGCACAGTCAAAGGTTGAAATTATTGCATATAATCCATAGCAAAGCCACTACTCCTAACTCTAAGTTTTAGCACCGTCCTAAGGTGCCCCAAGATCCTGACAAGATGAATTCTTTGGAGGTGACCCCAAGACGTGGAGGCTGTGATTCAAGACCTATTACACTTATTTTCTTCTTAAATAAAGTTGATATACTTCCTATCAAAATAATAATAATAATAATAACAAACAAACAAACTAGCGGGGAAGTGGTTTATCTTTCTTTTATTTATTTATTTATTATAAAGAAATAAGCGGTTTATCTTGTTTGCCTCTCTCTCTTTTTTTCTTTTTCTTTTTTTATGGAAGAAAACTAAAGTTCAGCAGGAAAAAAAAGAAGAAAAAAAATTAAAGACTCACGGTCTCGCAATTTATAAATTGATCCGTAAACTTAGATAAATAAAATGATAAAAGCCCAAAAGCAAATAACAAAAGAGGTCCATAGAGAATGAGGCAATCTGGCAATGAGCCCAACTCTTTGTCAAAACTCAAAAGCATCGGTTATAGATGCTAGACACCATGCATCCAAACAAGGGCACATCCCCCCATGCGGACTTTTCTTGGTTTCAAATTTTGCATTATATTTTGTTACTCGATACTCAATAATAGTCAATACTCATTGTAATGCCTATAAAAAAAAAACCTTTTATCAATAACAATTTAATAAATCACCACTTTTAGTTCCCTATAAAGAGTATGTATAGGAAGAGATTTCTTTAAAAAAATAAATCACAAAATCTTACTTCTACTAAAGAAAGTAAACCAACATAACTAGATAAAGACAAACAACATAAGATCCTAATTTTTTCCTAAAAAAAAAAAACATAAGATCCTAAATCAACTAGAAAAGGGAAATAAAATCATAATTCAATTAGGAAATAGGAAAGAACATTAATCACAAAAGTGATTTTTTGCCCAATCAATTAATTTGAATCATTCTCAAAAAAAAAAAATTTAATTTGAATCATGTTAACAGTTGAGAAAAAGATTGTGTCCCTAACATTAATTTCTCTCTCTCTCTCTCTCTCTATATATATATATTTGACTGATATATGTGTGTGTATTATTTTTTGGCTGCAATTTTTGTTTTCTGTGCTGTAATGTTTCCTTTTGTCATATATACAAACTTGAGAATTTAGAAACAGTAGGTTTGATAATTTTCAAGGACTGGGGCCTAGGCACAGAATAGATCCAAATTTTAGAGTGAGAGAATGATTTTGTACAGTGGACCAGCCGGGCTAGCCTGAATTCTTTACGGATGCATTTGGGATTTACTAGGCCCAAGCCTTGTTGGTGACCCAACTCATGCCTGGTCACTCTCAAAGTCACAACACACATAAATAAAAATATGAGTAGTAACCCTGGGCCTGGGCCCACAGTAAAAGAGGTCTTTTCGACTTTTGGGACTAAAGGACTATGCTATGCCAACATGGAAATGGTCCTAATTATGGATTAATGCCAAGTTATTATGTGGGTCCAATTACCCTACTTGCACTCAAATATCAATGTTTTAGGGCATTAAAATCCAAGTTCCCAAATAGTAATTCGGACCCAATCTGTCAAGATTAGGACAATTTGGTGGAGTGGTCCATTTGGAAATGAAAACGAACGCATATTTGAGAACTATTTTTTGGGAGGTCAATTCTAGTTTAATTTCTTGGAGGACCCATTAGGAATGGTGCTTACTATGCATATTTAAGATGTAAGGCCGTTTGGTTGAGGATTTGGATATGAAAAAACAAATGAATCTTTGAGAACTATTTTGGTAGGTCAAAATTAATTTCATTTCTATGAGAACCACAGGGAATAGTGGTTACCTCTAGCTATCGTATCCAATGTTGGAGTTGTGATGATAGAAATTGTTGATACTTGTCTCAAAACTTTTTTTTTTAAATAATTAATTTACATAACATGCTTTCATGGGCCCTTTTTATTAAATAGTACATTTTTAAAAATTATTTGCTAAAATAATAATGTTGTAAAATTATTTTGCATATAGGATTCAATAATTTCTAATCTCTAAATAGGATTCCATTTCTATTTGTTTCGTTCAAGCATTGAACTAGTCCATTCAGCATGTGTCCTACTCAGTCATCATGCTGATTGAATGTGAATCCAAGTGTATTTGTTTTTAGAAAAAATGAGTCTCGTTGTTTTAAGGGAGACTCTTATTTAAAAAAGACGTTTCTAAGTTATCATTAGCCATGTCAACATGATGTGGATTTCATCTCTTGGATATTAAGTTTAAAACAATGCTATTTACCAAATAATTTTTAAAATAGCAGTATTTAACTATTTGGATAAGAAAATGGCTTGCTTTATGTTATTATTCTCATACATTCAGTAATGTTTTGTTTTCTTACGTACAATTAAGCCAACCAAAAACTTGAAAATCACTGTATCCAAAAAAAAAAAAAAAAACTTGAACACACTTGCCTGAATCTGTCTATAATATAGAAGTCATATACGAGCACAAATGATAATGCCTAAAACCATAAACGAAAACTTTCAAACAATTTATTGTTAAACTTTCTCTTTCCATTTTTAAACTTACTTGGGAAAAATTCAAATCAATTAGAAAAAGGTATAAAAATTTAGAAAAACTTCCAGTAACAAATATACTGTGGAAACAAATATTCACTTTGGTTAGGATTTCATTTATTTTTGAATTACTTTTAGATAAGGTAACATTTGAAACTGATAGGATTTGCTTCATGACGACTACTCTTTACTCTTTAGTAGAGCTGTTCATAGGTTGGGCTGCGACGGTTTTGGACCCAACTCGGACTCGACTTGCCGGCGTCGAGCAGAGGGGTAAAGGAACTCAAAACCGACCGTCAGAAAAATCAGTCGGTTTGGTTTCCGGTGATGGTTAGCGTCAGTCGGGCCGGGTCGATTGCCGGAATTAAAAAAGGCATTGAAATCTGGAAAAAAAAGAAAAAGAAAAGAGTCGCCGGAAACTGGAAAAATCTTACCGGCAACTGGATTTTTTTTATGAAATCTGCATTTTTTTTGGTTAGAAGTTGCTGGAATTTGGCCGAATTTGGCTAAATCCCACCAGATCTAGCCGAATCTGGTCAAGATCTCGCTAGATCTGGTTGAAATCTCGCCGAATCTAGATTGTTTTTGCAAATTTGACTAGATTTTTTTGTAGCTTTAGTCGGGTTCGGGTTGCTTGGGTTTTGGAGATGCAAACCTGCCACTCAAACCGCCGGTGTCGGTTTTTGAGAATGGAAATCCGTCGCCGACCGACTGGACCTTCGGTTTGGGCTGGAATCGGGTCGGCGTCGGGCGGTTTGGCCGAGTTGTCGGGTTTTGGTCGGGTCTGGACAACCCTACTCTTTAGTTTCAAGTTTAGAGACTAATGAATTTATTTTGTGATGTAGGTGAGATTCACCTACATGACAATATTTTAAGACTCCGGCCAGACCGTCTTCCTCTATTCTTCTTCAAAACTCCAGATCATCTTAGAAACTCGAGCTCTATCTTAGAACTTGAGTTTTGGACACTCGAGATACTAGTTTGCTGAATGGTTTTGTAGACTAAACAACTAACTAAAATATTACAAAAATGATGCTAAATGCAAAAAAAAAGGAAAAAAAAAAAAAGAGTAGTCCTTGTTCCAATCCCTCATTCACATTCTATTATTTTTTCCCACCCTTGAATAGTCTATTAACTTAAATTTTCCTCAATTATTTTAAAAGGTGATTCTGAGAATATCATCAAAGTTCTTTACACTAAAGATGAATCCTTCTTATTATAAGGTCACCTTGTAGCTAGGATAAGATATTGTTAGGATCTTTCTGTTTGCTTCATTTTTCACTTTTTCTCATATTTGTAGACAATGAAATTTTGTAACTCATTATCTTACTAGATATGTTATCGGTCTTAGTATATGAATGAAGAATATTCCTTCACAATTAAATTTTATTCCCTTAGCCAATTATGGTTAATCGTTTCTAATAAAATGGTACTTTTTTTCAAAAAAAGAAAAAAAGAATAGCCTATTAACTTTATCAAAATGCCCAACTAGAAAACATAAAATTAGCAAAATGGCAAATTTCAACTAACATTGTAGAAAAATAATGACAACAATGTCTTCTGGTTTTCCCGCATTGTAATTAAGCCGTTACAAGTTAAAGGATTTGAAGTTGAATTGACACATTCCAGGGAAAATGTTCGACCTATAGTCACCCAATCCATAGGTCAAATAACCTACACCATTAGCTTACCTTCCTAGCCATCACTGTCATAAACTCATACCACAATAATGTTAAACAACGTCTTGATTTTAAAAAAAAAGGAAAAAAAAAAAAAGAGTAGTCCTTGTTCCAATCCCTCATTCACATTCTATTATTTTTTCCCACCCTTGAATAGTCTATTAACTTAAATTTTCCTCAATTATTTTAAAAGGTGATTCTGAGAATATCATCAAAGTTCTTTACACTAAAGATGAATCCTTCTTATTATAAGGTCACCTTGTAGCTAGGATAAGATATTGTTAGGATCTTTCTGTTTGCTTCATTTTTCACTTTTTCTCATATTTGTAGACAATGAAATTTTGTAACTCATTATCTTACTAGATATGTTATCGGTCTTAGTATATGAATGAAGAATATTCCTTCACAATTAAATTTTATTCCCTTAGCCAATTATGGTTAATCGTTTCTAATAAAATGGTACTTTTTTTCAAAAAAAGAAAAAAAGAATAGCCTATTAACTTTATCAAAATGCCCAACTAGAAAACATAAAATTAGCAAAATGGCAAATTTCAACTAACATTGTAGAAAAATAATGACAACAATGTCTTCTGGTTTTCCCGCATTGTAATTAAGCCGTTACAAGTTAAAGGATTTGAAGTTGAATTGACACATTCCAGGGAAAATGTTCGACCTATAGTCACCCAATCCATAGGTCAAATAACCTACACCATTAGCTTACCTTCCTAGCCATCACTGTCATAAACTCATACCACAATAATGTTAAACAACGTCTTGATTTCAAAATTTTAAAAATATATAAATAAATAAATCAAATCACATCAAATCCCTTTCATATCAGCTAATCAACCACTGTCAATGAAACATTTATCATTTCTACTATACAATTAGTACCATCAATATTAGTTTTGATAACCAAAATTTTGGGTATCCCGAGAATTATGAAAATGAAAACCCAACATTTATTATTAATGCTTTTATTTCTATAAAACTCAATTTTGATCTTATTTCAATTACAAGACCCCATTAGTGACAGAAACTTTTTTGAACCCAAAAGGCATACTGATTCAGAGATTTTGCAGCAGAAACAATATGGCAGATAGATTCGAGATATAGGAATCGTGATGGAAGTGGAAGGTACAGTCGGAAAAAATTTTCTGGGAATCTTACACTATGAGTGATACGGAGACTGAAAGATCTTCTCTAACCCAAGAAAGAAAGCGAAGTCTCAGCCTTTTTTGTGGCTCTTTGTTTGGGACAAAGAGAAACTATAGAAAATAGCTCTTTTAGCGGGTATAATAAACTTAAATGGCTGTTCAGTGTACTCGTACAACATAAAAAAGACAGGAGGGAGAGATCAGAGTGAGAAAATTATGGCTTTGAAAGTGTCATTGATATAGGAGCTGTAGAAGATATAGCAAAGAGTCAGAGAGACAGAGAGAGAGGAAAAACACTCAAAAGGGGTTTTGAAAGTGAAGCATAAAATACTGAAAGATTCACGGGATTGTCAGTGAGTATCTTTCATTTGGGGTAGTACACGTTGCTCCAGAAAAGCAAAGAGAAAGAGAGAGAAAATAAGAGAAAAATTTTCTTTTTCTTTCTTTGAGAGAGAGAAAAGGGAGCTGGGTTGTGCTTTTTGTAGTTTTAGACTAGTGGGGCTGTGAATTCGGCGCTGTTTTTGAATTTGAGAAGGTGGAGGTGAGTTTGTTTATGTGTGTTTTTTAATTTTATTTTTCTTTCTCTGTTTATTACTTTCTTTCCAATAAGGTTTCACTTTTTATGCCTTTTGTCTGTAATTCTTGTTTGTTTACATGGGGTTAGTTTTTGAAGATGTATATTTTAATGGGTTTGCGCTCTCTGTATCTTTCTGGGACATCTTTTTGTCTTGTAATGCAGTTCTTCACGAGGTGGTGTCAGAATTTCTTTTCAAATTAAAAAAAAAAAATCCAATCTTCATCTAAGCTATTTTTAAGGTTTGGATACTTTTTGTTTGTTAATCTTATGCTCCTCACTTTGCTCAGTGCTCACATCACTTCTCTGCTTGAAATCTGTAAAGATAAGATCTTACATATTGTTTCTTCTTAATAAACAACACCTGGGTTTTGGTCATAGACCCATAGGTTTTGAAATATTTTTAGTCTCTCCCACTTAAAAGTCTTTTTTTTTTTTAATGTCTTAGATAGGTACCTCCTCTTCTATTAGCTTCTATCTCATTGAAGGGATTGTTTTTAGGGGATAGAATTTTCTCAATAAGTACCACATATGACATAGGTTATAGCGTTTGTTCTTTCTCTAGGATTTGTTGGGTCTTTGTTTTTCTCTCTCTAGTTTTCAGTTCAAATTCTTGAGAGGGAAAAAAATGGGGGCTTGGTAGTTGTGAGGGTGTTTCCCTCAATAAATTTAACTTGGGTCTTTGACTTTGCTTCTTTCTCACTCTTTTGTCTATTTATTTATCTCTCTCTAGTTTGTCACTCTAAAGCAATAGAGATAGAGCAAATATGGGAAAAGCTGCAAGGTGGTTTAAGGGCTTGTTGGGGATGAAGAAGGAGAAGAATCTTGTGGAGAATTCAGGTCCAATTTCTGGGGAGAAGAAAGAGAAGAAAAGGTGGAGTTTTGGCAAGTCAGTAAAGGACTCCAGAACAGTTGGTCAATCTCCAGTGAGCAATGCAGCTAATATGCCAGCCACTGATGCTGCTTGGCTCAGATCCTACATTGCTGAGACAGAGAAGGAGCAGAACAAGCACGCAATTGCGGTGGCTGCCGCCACGGCAGCTGCTGCTGATGCTGCCGTGGCTGCAGCGCAAGCGGCGGTGGCGGTTGTGAGGCTGACAAGCAATGGGAGGGGAACTATGTTCGGTGGTGGGAGGGAGAGGTGGGGTGCTGTGAAGATTCAGACTGTTTTTAGAGGCTATTTGGTAAGTGGGTTTTCAATTTTGTTGATTTTTCTTATTCCTTGTTGCTTCATATTTGATCTGAGAAGTTAATTGGCTTAAAATCAGTATACAAACATACTGTGACTGTTCTCTTGTTTGGTTTTCTGTTTTTGTTTTTTTTGAGATTGTGATGAAATGTTTCTAGACATGTCTGTTGCAGTCTCACACACATCTTTGCTGTAACTAATGTTTGGTTGGTCTAACGGAAGTACTTTTCTTAATTCTTACGTTTATGTCTGCTTTCAAAAGCTGGATAACTAGTTTCAAAATGCCAATGGAACAGTACATGTGTTTTTGGGTCAATAAGATTGTACATTTGTGTCTCACATTATTGTTGACTTGACTAATCATTCAGTTTTTCTTCAACCTTTTCTCTTTTGGGCCCCTACGTTTTTTTTGAATCTTAAAATTTGAAATTTGAAAGTATGTTTCTCCGATTTGCGTCATTTTTGGGTCTTCATGCTGCTTTTCATGAGTAAATTTTGGGGTCTATTCCTTTGATGATTATCTTTTGGTGGTTCTAATATGGGCCTTCCTGCTTTTGGTAGTACTGTGTATTTGGAGTTGCTTTTTTATGTTCTACATGAAGTCCTTGGGCTACTACATAAATGTTGCTCTAATTTTTAGGTGCCTTTTCCCATTTACAAAGCTATCTCTATGTATGAAAATGTGGCATTATGTATGAAATCACCCACATGTTGCACTTTATACTGCTACAGAATTTTTTGTAATCTTTTTCTGAAAATTTTGGTCCAATGTCAGGCCCGAAAAGCACTTCGAGCACTAAAAGGACTGGTTAAGTTACAAGCTCTTGTTAGAGGCTATCTTGTCCGAAAACGGGCTACTGCAACTCTTCATAGTATGCAAGCTCTTATAAGAGCACAGACTGCCGTTCGATCACAGCGTGCTCGTCGTTCTCTCAACAAAGAGAACAGATTTCATCATGAGATTCGACCAAGAATGTCCGTGGTAAGAATCTGCTCCTCATAATTGGTCATATTTTCTATGTGGTCTAAGAGTTGGTCTAATTGAAATGTGTTTATGATTTTCAGGAAAGATTTGATGAAACAAGAAGTGAATTTCATAGTAAGAGGCTGTCTGCATCTTATGAAGCTTCAATGAATGCCTTTGATGACAGCCCAAAAATTGTCGAAATTGATACATACAAACCCAGACCAAGGTCTAGACGAATCAACAATGTGTTATCTGAATGTGGTGAAGACCTGCCTTATCAAACAATCTCATCGCCTCTCCCATGTCCAATTCCTCCTCGTATATCCATACCTGATTGCCGAAACCTTCAAGACTTTGAATGGTACTTCACTGGTGAAGAATGTAAGTTCCCTACTGCTCAAAGCACTCCAAGGTTTGGTAATTCATTGCAGTCCAATGCCCCAACTACACCGGCCAAGAGCGTTTGCGGAGACAGCTTCTTTAGGTCTTACTTGAACTACCCTAACTATATGGCAAGCACACAATCTTTTAAGGCCAAGTTGAGGTCTCACAGTGCCCCGAAGCAAAGACCAGAACCAGGGCAAAAGAAGAGGCTCTCATTGAATGAAATTCTGGCAGCAAGAAATAGCATCAGCAGTGTTAGAATGCAGCGGTCTCCGTCCCTAGTTGAAGAAGAAGATTTTTGACAAATTGTTATCAAGAGGTCCTCTGTGTTTGTTAGAGAGAACCAGTAAAGGATTTCAGTTTTAAATGATTCTCTAAGCTTGATTTACCACTTTTAGTATCAACAGCAAATAGGATAGAGAGCATAGAGTCTTATGTAAATTCTTCTAAAACAGTTCTTATTGAATCATGCCTTATGGAAATTAAATAGCTTTTATTTTTATTTTTTATAATGTTTTCGATTTCTTCTGGATCTGAAAATAAAAAGATGGGTTGAATTTTTTATGTCTTAAAAAAAAAAACTTAGATTGAATAATGCGAGAATGAGATTGCCTTTGTAGCATATTACATGTCTGAAGATTGAGCAACTTCTGTTTATTTAGAATATCTGTTTGGACAATGACAAGCAAGAGGAGCTGCAAGGTTCCTTGATTCCCATTTATCTCACAGTATATGGGATCTATACTTAGGAGGATCCAAGAAATCTATGAAGTTTGGTTAAGATCTTATATCTCAACTGACACCTACTAATGTCTTCAACAGAGACGATAACTCCTTAAACTTTTCAATAGTTGAACTTTTGCTAGTTAACAACTTAACATTTTCAATTAATAAATGGATGACTCTAAATTCTTCATATTACTTATGTCACCTTTTTAAATTGGTTATCTTTTTATACTAGAAATTCTAGATCCATCTTATGTAGATCCCATATATTCTAAGAGGGTGGTTCTATAAACTGAAGCAGGAGTGCAATTTAGTTCTTCACCAATGTATTTAAGGGAAAAAAAACAAATAATGCAGAAATGGGAAAGAGATTGCCTCTAATAAAGAATTGGAGGCCTTGTTGTACCACATAGTATGGCCAAGCCATTTCTGAAAGTTTTAAATTTTCTAGCACAACTTCTCAGTTAGAAGTTGTTTGTTTACATTATTTCCCATTGTGAACCTGGTCCCATTTTGAATCCCGTGAAGCTTCCCTGTAATTTCCACTGATCCAGCTCTATCCAGCTTGATTTACACTGGCCACTGAATTGGTTTATGAGTTTATCTCTCTCATTACATAAATAGAAAGATATTGGATTTGGGTCTTTTTGTTTTTGCTGAGATAAAAATCTGGGTCTTGTTTCCATTGAAATCACTCCTTAAGTAAATCTGTTTCCATAAATTTTTACTTTTAACTTTCATCTAATATTTATCCCTTTTTAATGGGAAAAGAAGATTTTCCATAAGTAGCAAAAACAATAATGTCAAAACAGTTATGTGCTCTCAAATTTCAATTTTAGGCTGATGGTTCAAATCTCAATGAATCATCATCAAATGTTGACTGGCAACCAGCTCAATTTTTTCAGAAGGTAACCATAAAAAAATTTAAAAACTTTACAAGTCACCTTCCAACCTTCCTATTATGGATCATGTAAGAAAATCACAATGATTAAAGTGGGGCTAATTTTATATCAGCTTTTTTTTATTCTTAAAAAAAATAAAAAAAAATACAGAGCTTCATTTTTACGACAAAGGTGATAAAATAAAAGGCTTTGTTTTTTTTATTAGTCCCACGTCTTAAATCATTGGTTCATTTAAAAAAAAAATTCAACTCTTTATGAAATAAAATATCACTAATTTCTTATCAAAAAAAAAATATCACTAATTTCTAAAATTAGTCTACTTAATTTAAATTGGGTATATATGAAATGATTTTTATTTTTATTTTTCTGCTTTCTCAATATTTAAAATTTTTTTTTTTTTTGGAGGAAATTTCTCAATATTTGATGGTACAGCCTCGATGTGGGAACAGGATCCACCCAAAAATGGAGGGAAAGCCAATTTGTGGACCCTTTAATAGATCTTAAATTTCTTATCAGCAATGATTAGAGCTTTGATTTGATTGATGGGTTTCTGGGCTCTGCTTGCATCAGCATGTATATGATAGCTCACATGCTTTCTGGTAAAAAGCAAATAGTTACATTTCATCATTACCAGGGGCAATTTGGGAAATTGAGCCGGTGTTTGACTGAATTATTATCCCCTTAAGCCATACATCATCCGTATCCTTTTGCTCATTTCGTGCAGTGTGTCCATGAGCTCCTTACCAGTTTTGTCTTCGACATTAATCATCATCCCATAGTTGCCCTCGTGCCTTTCTCTTGATGACACATTAGCAACAGCATGCATAACTTTGCAAGATACAAAAAACAGTCTATTTTATACTATTTAAATTAAAAATAAAATAAAAACCCTAATAATAAGTGTAAATTATGCATAAATATCCAAGTAATATAGTAATCGTGTATATATATATATATAATTACAGTAGCTCATATATTTAATATTTTTTTGTATTTTTTGGTAGCATTGGGTTTGTGAGAGGAGAAAGTATACCATGAATTTTAGAAAGAGAGGGATAGTAAGTGAGGAAATAATAAAAAATTATAAAAGAATAAATATTTTATTAAATAGATGTGTAGAGTAGTTAGACTGATATGGTGTTTTGTAAAAATGAGTGTGTAAAATAAAAAAAGTAATTTTTGGGTAAAATAAATGGAAAGTTTGTATGAGCTGATGCGGTTGCTCCACTCACTCACATTTTAGGGACAAAAATAGGTGGATGGTGAAAATGTTTGTTCCAAACATCTTTTTGCACGCGGTAAAAATTAGTACAATTTTTTTTATTGGTCTGTGAATTTTAAAAATTTACCTGTTAGATTGTATTTTATTTATTTATTTTTAATATAAGTATCAAATTTTGTTTAAATTTGATATTATTTATTATTTGATTAATAAACTTATTTTTTTTATGCATAATTTTACACTAAAAAAATTTAAAATTTAAACATTTAATTGATTTTTTTTTTCTTTTTAAAATTTTGTAAGCATGAAAGATATATATAAAAAAAAATGTAATTTAACGGTTAGATTTTTAAATTTCATATCTAATCAAAAGATATAAAAGGAGTTTAAAGAATTTCTTTTTAACATTTTCTTAAAAATAAAACTATACATAACTTTTATACCAAATCTTTAGTGTCTGTTTGGTGATTGTTTATGTGTCCATGAACGTTGTAAATTTTATGTGAAATATAGTCGAAATTATTAGCTTTTGTAAAGAACAATAGAATTTTATTTTTTTGTGGAAAAATGTAAAAATTATTGATTTACTAAAAAAAGTAAAAATTATTATAAATTTTACTATAAAAATATTTACAAATTAATTAGATAATGAATATAATTAATAGACTTCAATAACCTAAATAATGAATATTTGAATTATTTTATTTTGATTGGCAACACATAAAATAGTAAAATTTATTATAATATACATCACTAAAAAAAGATATCTTATTTTAGTGATAGTGTGAAAATTGAATATATAGGAAATGCAGCTTATTTTATGATAGTCACAGACTAGTACGTTGACTGATATGCAACTCCATTTAAAAAACACGACCATTCTAACAAGCCAATTGGTAAAGGGTAATGCAAGACCATGACAAAAGTGTATATGATTAGACATTTTTCTGTTATCAAAAAAAAAAAAAATTGATTTACTAAAAAAAGTAAAAATTATTATAAATTTTACTATAAAAATATTTACAAATTAATTAGATAATGAATATAATTAATAGACTTCAATAACCTAAATAATGAATATTTGAATTATTTTATTTTGATTGGCAACACATAAAATAGTAAAATTTATTATAATATACATCACTAAAAAAAGATATCTTATTTTAGTGATAGTGTGAAAATTGAATATATAGGAAATGCAGCTTATTTTATGATAGTCACAGACTAGTACGTTGACTGATATGCAACTCCATTTAAAAAACACGACCATTCTAACAAGCCAATTGGTAAAGGGTAATGCAAGACCATGACAAAAGTGTATATGATTAGACATTTTTCTGTTATCAAAAAAAAAAAAAATGTATATGATTAGACAAAAAGATAAAACGGTAGTGGCAATTATGTTCAATGAAAATGAAAAGTTATGTTTTTGATAATTCTGTTATAATTAGACTTTCTTTTTTGTAACAGTAGTATAATGTATAATTTTTAAAATTAAGTTATTTTATGTGTCTAATTTGTGGGGAATAGATTTTTTTTTTTAAAAGAAAAGATAACTGCACTATGTTGGTAATCTTATCATTCGAATTTTTTTTCTCCTCTAAATCCCTCAATATTTTGTGCATAAAAAAGTGTCAATTTAGTTATAAGATCTTTAAAAAATAAATAAGCGTGATTCACCTCGTAATAACAACTCAGTAGTCACACTAGATTATTGTTTTTCAAACCATTGGATTTGAAACATATAGAAAAATCAGTAAAATACTTTCACTCATGAGTTTCTTTTTACACGTTGAATTGTTTGACTAATTTACGTTATCTATCACAATCTTGGTGGTAAAGGTTGTAATGTATGAAGAGAAAGGCAAAAGCTTTTGACACTTTTTGACATAATTATGTAGCAAGATTCCAGATAAAGCTATTCAAGTCACACGTGAATATATCATCACCAAAAACTTCTAAAGTTTTTTAAAAGCTTTCTATAAAATTTTCACCTTTCTTTTGCTCATTTGTTTATTAATTGCATTTACATATATAGCAGAATATGCCACTACACTGTAAATCACATGCAAATAAATCAATAAGAAGATCCTATTGTTCGAAACTTTGAACAGGAAAAAAGAGACGTTGAGGACTAAACAAAGAATTAAGACTTTGTTTCCCTAATTAACAATTATGTCTCTTCTGATTCAAACACTGAAACCCCATAATTTTTTAAGCCAAATTGTTTATTGAAAAAGTGCTATTTAAGGCAGGATGGAGGTCGACCAGGCTATGCTTTCGTCATGTCTCTGTGTTTTGAAAAAAAATAAAAATTCTTATGCCTTTGACACAAGCACTTACATAATCAAGATTAAGGTTCTTGTATTAAATTCTTCAGACATTGATTATATTAAAGCAAGTTTAGGGTCAGTTCCCTAGAGAGCTATGTACTTTTGAAACTTTGAATTTTGAAAAAGAGAAGGTGCATGGATTTGATTAAAAGTTCAAAACCAAAATTATAGAAAAATAAAAGTGGTTATTAATTGTCAAATTATGCATTAACTACTCTCTACAAATTTCTATTTAGATGGGGAAACTACAACATTGAAAAATTGCCTCCAAAAAAGTCCCTCTTTGACCATCTTGGAATGTGGCTCTAAGCCTTGAGAGAATGGGGACATTATCGGTATTCTAGGGAAAATAACAAAGTGTGAATGGCCTAAATTATGGTTTATATTTTAGCTAAGTTGGCCTATCATGTGCTAAGCACTATTCAAAATGGTCATTATTTTACAATAATCACTTCAACACCAACCTCTTGTCGGTATGGTAAAAAGGTTCTTCTTGAGAATTTTTTAAGGTATCAGATTTGAAACCTTTAGGCTTTAGCCACTATTATTGTTTACCGATCTGTTCACTATTGTTTGGAATTTGGATCATTATTTGACGGGGGGAAAAAAACAAGGCCTGAAAACCCTGGCCATTCTCTTGTGGAGCCAAGTCTTTCTGCTCACTATTGTTTTTGGACTGTCAATTATTAAGTGTTAAAAAAACCCTAAAACAAGGCCTGAAACCCTAACAATTCTCTTGTGGACCCAAGTCTACTCACTATTCTTTGGACCATCACTTAACTAAAAATAAAAATCTGGGTTTTATTATATTCGAATATATAGTTTAACTTTTCTATGAAAACAAAAATGCAGTAAAAAATAAAAGCAAATTAGGAGACTGAGGGGTTTTTTATTTTTAATTTAATTTTTATATTATTTAATAACTAAAAAACAAAATGAAGGAAATGAATGATATCTGTCCTAAAAATAACTTTTTATTTATTTATTTATTTATTTTTATAGATATTTACTAATGTCACAGTTTGAATCATTTTTCCTCTAGACATCAACTACTTTGTATATTGGGAGGTGCCAATAAAACTATAAGACTCTTAGGCCTGGCTGTCCTAAAACTAACATTAAAAAGAGTATTCTAACCTCCAAGGATTGAGACTTTGTGCTTTTTCGTTTGGCTAATCCTCTAAATGTGTATAGTATTTATGTCCCACTTATACTAAGTAATTATAAGATAGAATTCTTAAAAGGATGATTCTAACTAAGGTCAAGACTCATGTAGTTCAACTAGCATTTTTTTAGCATTTTTAATGCATTCATCTATTTTTCAAATTCTCAAACACTTTGTGCATTGGAATGTGTCGATTAGACTATAAAACTCTTGACTGTCATAAAACTAACTTTAAAAGGAGTATTCTAACCTTCAAGGACATGAGAGATTGTGTTTTTTTATTGGCTAATCCTCTAAATGTGTGTAGTATTTATGTCTCACTCATACCAAATAATTATAATATAGAATTCTTAAAGAATGGTCTTAACTAGAGTCATGAGTCATCAGTTACGTAGTTCAACTAGTATTTTTTGATGTTTTCAATGTAAATGACCCGGATTCAAATTTTCATCCCCAAATAACGAATTATTAAAAAAAAAAGGAAAAAAAAAATGTGGTCCTAAAATGCATGAACCCAGTAAGTACAAAGTACATTGAGTTATTATTGCATAAGTGGACATGTCCAATATGATGTTACCAAAGCCTACTTGTAAGAGTATGGATAAGGAGATTAATGATTAATTTTTTTGTGTGGTTGCAGAGGTTGGTTTTTGTGGTTGCAGAGGTGGTCCTGGAAAACAACCAGACAAATATTAGTCTGTCGCATAAGAAAACATTGAAGAAAGTAACTAGCATCTAGCGGTATAAGGAATCATCATTTTTGCTTCATGACTACGTAAAGATATATATATTTTTAGTTTTATATTCATTATGAAAAGAGAAAGGTGTCATCATTCATGAACCACCTACTTATTAAAGCATATGAAATTCCTAGATAACTTTAATGGTGCATTTGGATGATAAAATTTGGGCAAGTGGACTTAGATTTGGATTATTAAAATTCAAATATCTTTTTGAAATAATTTTAAAAAGTTAAGGATTTGGATTTAACAAATCCACCAAAGGTTTTAAAGTCTTGAAAGCCTTGGATATATTTTAAGCTAGTCGCTAACTCGTGCGATGTAAGGAAAAACTTTGCATACATGTATAATGTATTATGAAACAAATTTAATAAGTTTTTTTTATTAAAAAAATGATATATATATTAATTAATACTTTTTAATAAATAAGCGTCAATGATGTGGCCATGGATCAAGTCAAATTTGGCCAAATTACTAACACATGACATAAGTAGAAGTAAAATCTATTACATTATACTAAGTTTAATTCATGTTTCTTAATCTCATACAATACACTGGAAAACTTTACATAAATGTATAATATATCATGTATACTCCATGGCTATAGTTGACAGGTTCAGTTATTGTGAAAAAAATTTTTTTTTTTTTTTTTTTTTTTCACAAAAATTCATATGTTAAAACTTTCAAAAGGCCAAAAATATCAGATTTTGAGGAAAAAAAAGTGGAAAATCAAACAATCAGATGTCAAACTTCCAAAAAAAAAATAATAAAGAATTAGATGACTCAAAGCCAATAATTAACAAATATATATATATATATATATGACTACACAATAGAGGAATATAGGAGATAAGGTACAAAACAAAATGTATAAGACTACACTGCAAATAATTCTAAGAGAAACATAAGGTACTCTCGAGAGAATAATCCATGGTTATAGCTAGCACACAGATTCAAATATTGCAAAAAATGAACCAAAACTTTTTTATAACTTTTACAATGCCATAAAAATTAGCAAATTAGAAGATCTAGAGCCTAGAGAAATATATGACTACAAAACAAAAAAAATATAAGTGAAAGATTGGTTAGCCTCCAAAAAAAATAATCCATGCCAGCGTTGGTGAAGATAGCTATAGCAATTGTATGTTTTGCTTTAATTAGCCAAAGCTTTAATATTATTAATTCCTATGCGTAGTGCTCATATTGTTAGGGCAATTGATTTTGCTTGATTTTCCCTACTTTAGGTCCCCTGAAACTGTAATTATGAAATATTTTTGTGCAAGCAATTTTGTTCTTCATGTTAATACTGACCTAGTGGAAGTTCCAGTGATTCTAAACACCTGTTTTTTCTCTTTTAGCAGATTTGAAATGTACACCTCCCTATTCATGGATGAATATTCTAGTAAAAGAGCTGTAGATAGGATTGTGGTCTCTAAAAGGGATCTGGTCTTGCGCTGAGAGAGAATGCCAACAATAGATATCATAATGCCCTTTCTTCATCAAATCTTGATACTGTAGGGAAGAGGCTTGGATGAGAGTGAATAGTAGTCGGCTCTATTGATATAGGTTTTGGGTTTTGTGTGTTTTACTTTTATCGATTGTTTTTCAGCGTATTCTTTATTAATAAATAAAATAATTGACGATGTGGAAATTTGTGAGGTTTCCAAAGTTTATGTGTTAACATATCATAAAGTGATCAACAAAAAAAACAAAGGTTTCAGTTTTATGGAGTAGTATATGTAGATAACTTAAAATGCCATGGAATTTTAGAAATCATTAAGACATACTTCAATAGATTTTAAATTTTATAATCTCAAATCATCTTAGATATAAAACCATGGTTTAAAAATCAGTATGGTCAAAGAACCGGTTTTGATCTCAGTTCCTAGTTTTACTCGGTTTTGGAGCTTTTTACCGGATTGGATTAGTGCTTGCTTCCCAATTCAACTAGTAAACTGGCCGGTCCAATCTGGTTTTTAAAACTATGTATAAAACACATCCAAACAAGGAATTTTAAATTTTAAAGATTTGGAATCAAGGAATTTCAAATCCCTTGATTTAAAAATCCAAATCCAAATCCAAATTCAAATTCAAGTATCCAAATGCAATCTATATATATTTCTATATTTTTGATGAAAATTTTTATCATTCACCAAGCATCAACCTTTTGAAGATATAAAATTTTCCATTATAAATATTATATATAGTAGTGTAAATAATAAATTATGATTTTCATTACTCAAGTATGAATTTCTTGTAAATTTCTCTTAATTTAGACAGTTTTAAATCCACTGGAAATAAAAATGATTACATACATGCAAAACATTAACTTGCTAATAAATGTAATTGATACAGGGCCTTACAACATCAATATCATAAAATATAAATTTTTAAATAACTTTTTTTTAATAATTTGATAATTGTAATAAAAAGAAGGGGAGATTCAAATCTTGGTTCTTTTCATAAAGAGAAGAAGGCAACGCCACTAAGCTACAAGATTCTTTGCTTCTAAATAACTTTTTCTAATTTTATTTTATTCTTAAAAGTTGACATAACAATTTATAAGATTTGTGATGTAAAAATTGTAATAGTTGTAGGATGATTCTAACAAATAAATAGGCTCTTAAACATGCTTGCATCACTTGGACTCTTCAATCTTCATGAATTGCTTGGTAGACATTATTGTAAAAAGGTGCTAATGTGTAATGGAGCCTCTATTGGCCATCATTGCAAGCGTTGTTCTTTTGCTTCACTTTTAAGGGGGAAAAATACACCCTATTTCGGGTGTATGCTTCCTCCGTTTATGGGCCCTTATAGAGCCTCCTCAAGGAGCCATGTGCCATCTTGTTTGAGAATCTTTCTGTCTTGTTTTTAGGTCTCTTACCTCTGTAGATCTAGAGTCTGCCTTTGTGGGTTTCTCGTGTTTGGAGCATTTTTATCTGCCTTTGTTGGCTGTCGTTCTTTCCTCCTCAAATGTTTGACTCAAAAAGTACAGCTTATTTGCATCATCTTTTTTGGATCTTAAATTCTTAATTAGAGCAACAAGTTTTTTGATGACATTTTACATGTTTACTATTTTTCGCTGAGAGACAGTGTTTTACTAATATATATAAATACTCACTGTAAATACTTTATTGGCAATAATACTTTTGTCGATTCATTAAAAAAGAAAAAGAAGAAGTGAAGAACACACTATTACAAGAAGGGTAGGTTCAGCCATATTACAATTTACAATATAGGTAGGAGTTGTTTAACAAATGAATTTTGAAAAGCTATCCCTCATATCAGTTGAGTTAACTTGCTCATAAACTCTCATGCATTTGATTTACGATCCAAATTGTCATTTTGTGCATATCCCTAATGAAGGGGAATATTTATGAAATTTCTAGATTTGTGAGATGCAAAAATAGAAAAAAAATATGCTCCAAAGAAAAAAAATCATACAAGACAATATTTAAGTGGTTCAGTAATTTGCCTACGTCTATGATGTTGCAAGGATTTCATTATTCTCAAAAAATCTCCCATTAAAAACCATAACAATATTATTTTGGGTCAACTCATAATTTGGATCAAACACAATTAGGCTCCACAAAACCCAACACTTAATACATTTGATGTAAGTTGTCATTCTCGGCATATTTCTTTAGGTAAGCAAGCTCTCTTAAGTCATAACCCAGTTTAATCATTTCCTGTTCAACAAATCAATCAATATAAATGCTATTTTAAAAGGGAAATGTTAACGAGTGCCGTCTGAGCATTGGTTAAGAATCCATTTTAAGAAAGTTTTGATATTACTTTTATGGGAAATAAAAAAAGCTGTCAAAACATTAATTGTTTTTTTTTTCCATAAAAACTTTTTTTAATTGGATTGTTAATCAATACTTTATGGCACTCGTTAATATGACCCATTTTAAAAACCTACCTCTGATGTCAATTAAATTGATTCTCTCACAAACTTTCATACATTTTACTGTGATCCAATGTGTCATTCTGTGCAATAGTCTTCTTTGGCAAATGGTAATAGCTAGGAGTCCACTTATTCCAGTTTAATAATTTATTGTATATTTTTATAACAAGAAGTAAATGCTGTAAGATTTATATTTTAATGTGGGGTTCAAGGGTTCTTCATAAAAGAAAAAAAAAATTGGGTTTGAGGGAAAATTCCGTATTTAATAATATAAAATATTATTTGAAAGAATCTAGTTCTATATCCAATTAAACTAATTCCCTATGAAATTGTGGGTTCCAGTTAGCTCAATTGGTAAAGTCTTTGATGGTTGTATAAGAGATCTGGGGTTCAATTCCTGCTTATACCAAAAACTAATTGGTGTCTTGGTCTGATAATAAAGAACTATCATTAGGAGCGGATGCCATAGGTTGAAACTCTCTAAAAAAAAAAAAAAAAATCCCTATGAAATTTAATGTAAATTATGTAATAGTAATACAAATTCTTTACAACCTTGACATGGAAATCAAGACCACCTCAGGCCTCTACATAAGGTTTGAACAATTTATTGATGTAATAATTTAATTTTTGTATTATGTAAATAGATTTACTTGCATGGTTCTGAATAGTCAGCCCGCCTAAATTTGCAAGGAACTTGAAACTGGTTGTAATTAGGCCCAAATTGTTGGTCAAACTTTTTTTGGGTCATATATTAACTCCTGGCCCATTTCATATATACCCAGTTTGTATATCACAAATTTCGTAGCCATGGGTGGGGTTAAACAGTTAAGAGTTAAGACTCCAAAGTCCAAACCTCTACCGTACTACCACTCTAGGCTATGACATGGTCCATGGATACCTTCTCTAAGAAACCCAGTACAAAATAAAAGGTTTTTCTTAGTAAGTATAATATTATATATATATATATATATATATATATTAGCTGGTTTGCATGTCTTGAACTAATCTAAAACTTCTCAATAACGTAATTTAAAGCCTTTGACATTTTTCTTTGTAAAACCAATAAGCCCTTAAGATGGAAAAGCTATTAGCCTATAAAGTTTGTAGAGAAACTTTGTTCTATATCTTTGGGCTTTAGAGGAAATGGACTAAAAGCTACATTTGCATAAGTAACTTAGAAGATTGATCAATTAATGATAATGCATAACAAAGTTTTTTTCCAAACTAATTTAGATATAAAATTTTCAAACTTCTTATATATCTCTTTTTTTTGTGTGAATTTTGAAAATATAACTGTTGAACATGTTCCTTACGTTCTTAACATGCATATCAAATTTAGTTTAAATAGAGTGTTGTAACGTTCCATCAGTTAAAAAAAAAAAAAGAGGAGAGGATCAGATTGTTTTAGCTCTCACGTGCCCCCCACCCTTACGTTCTTAACATGCATATCAAATTTAGTTCAAATAAAATGTTGTAACGTCCCATTAGTTAAAAAAAAAAGAGAGGAGAGGATCAGATTGTTTTAGCTCTCACGTGCCCTCCACCTAGCCCCACTACCTATCACACAATCCACTCCCTCTTATCTCTACTTTGGCCGGCTCACTCCCTCACTTCTCCTTTCTTTCTTTTTCTTCTTTTTTATTTCGGTAGAACTCCTTTTCACTCCTTCAAACTCTCTTGCTGGCATCTCCAAATCAATATCTCCACCATCATTTTTTCTGGCAAGATCACAAGAAAAATTTTTGGGAACCCATAAACACCTTCACATCCTTTTTTTGAGGTAAAAATTTCTCATCTTTTTGGTGGGTTTTGTACTTTTGCTTGAGGTTATTTTATCTAAGCTTTAATAATGATACCCATGTGATTTATAAGCATTGGAAGTGATATTTATGTGTTTTTATGTATGGGTTTTGTATTGGGGGAATTATTTGATGAGTGGGTATATATTTTGTGCTATTTATGGCTACTTAAGGTTTATTTATGGTGGAAAAATTTAGAGGTTTTAAGTTATAACATGTGATGGTTGGTGAATTTAATTTTTCCTTTGCCATTGGGTTTATTTGGAGTTAGCTGAAGTTCTAAATTTCTTGTCTTCGAGAATATTTTGATTTTGCTTTCATGGGTTTCTTATTGATATAGTATAAATTTTATAGAAGTTAGTCATTATGTTGGAGATGATATTAAATGGGTTAACTTTATATATTGGAGTTTATGCCTTGTGAATCAATTTGTTGAGAAACTTTGGAAGTGGGATATATTATTATTGATAAAGTTAAATACTAGGCTTGCCTAATTAAGTGATTATTTGGCAATTCCTAAATTGTGGCTAGATGCAATTTCAAGCTCTATACTTATTGTGATAGGTTTACTTGATATTGTTTAGGTTCTAGCTAAACTCCTTGGAGCTTGGAGAATTAGGATTTTGCGGTTGTAAGGTAAGTAACATTTTAATGGGATTTTGAAAAATAACATAAATGTTGTTTTTGGGTTAGACAAGTTTTTGGAAATTACTTATGGAAACTATATTTTCCTAAAAACTACTGTGTCATAACCTTAATATATATATATATATATGATTATATATGAAAATGCATCATATTTGGTATTGCGTTTGGGAAAATGCATGAATTGTTGATATGGAAGAATGAGCATCTTTTATTTAATCTTTGATAAGAAAATCATTGATTTTATGGTATATTGAAAAATTTAGAGATGCTTATCTTGTCTTGTATTATTTGGGAAATTGATAGAAAATCATTTGACAAGAATGAAGTTGAAAACCTTACAAACTTTGTAGAAATTAGATTATTTAAGGTTTTCTGAAATTACTTGGGTATGAACTATGTGTTTCAAAGTAGTGTAACCTGTAAGTTTATGTTGTTTTAACACCATGCCATGTGTGATTTCCTAGTGATCACCTGATTTGGTTTTCGTGGTCTTTGTAACAACGGAATCAAGTTTAGGTCAGTGTCCTTTCACTTTGGATGACGCGTTCTTCCCTGTTGTCCATGGGGGGAAGAGGATTTCTTGATTGTGTGTGGGTGAGGCTGCTGCCCATAGGGCCAAGAGACCACATGCAAGAGAGGTCCTATTTGGCGCACTCTCTTTGCTGCCCATGGGGGAAGAGAAAAATCTTGAGGGTATGGGTGAGGCTGCTGTCCATAGGGCCAAGAGTCTGCATACCAGAGAGGACAATATCATGCCAATTGTGAATGGGTGGATCCCCTGACTGGTCTATGTGGTAGTGTGGTATATTTGAGATAAATTACCATATGTTAGATTTTATGGCTTTGGAATTATATTATTATTGCTCACAGATTATAGCATGTGGTTTCAAGATATTTACTTTGAGGAACTTCTATTTCATTATTAAATCATTCTTGTCATATTACTATTATTATAGTAGATGAAACTTGCATTTCCCCAATCCCTATTAAATATGCTACTTAGTGGGTTCTGTCTCATCCCATTATTTTATAACATTTTCAGAGTAGACAACAGTCTTTTGAGACAGCCTTTTGGTGGCTAACAGTAATTAGACTAACTACTGACGGAGGCTGAAACTTTTGTAATGGGTATATTTGATGGTGTACATCTTAGAATAGGCTTGACTCATTCTTTTGTATATTAAAGTGGTTGTGACGCTATTTCCACTGATGGGACAAGTTGATGATATGTAATTAATTATTCAGACCTTTATTCTTTTGTGACCAATGGTCCTTGTAATTATTGCTTAGAGCTCTGACTTACCTTGAGAGCATATTTAATGAAATTATTATGATAATTCTTAATGTTGGTATTTGATATGATTTATGTGGATTGGATTGTCAAAAAGGAAAATCTACAAGTTCTTTGAGATGTCTTTTTCATGCTTTGGACCCTTTGGGGTTTGGGGTGTGACAGATGTTATTTATTATTCGATCAATAAACTTATTTTTTATGAATAATTTTATATCACAAAAACTTGAAATTTAAACATTTGTTTGATAACATAGCAATTGATCTTTGGTTTTCTTAAATCAGATGTTATTCAAATCGGATGATTTATGTGAATGATGTGTTTATTTTTATTTTTTTATACTCTCTTAGTTTATGTCATATGGTGCAATTTTTTTTATTGTTATAATTTATTAATTTACCTAAATGGAGTGTTTTTATTTTATTTTATTTGCTTTTTATAATTATAAAATATATAATTTAATAAATTAATAAGAAAAAAACTTAGGTACAGTACTTTAGGTGTTATTTCTTAGGTTTCTCTTTTACATGGCTACTTAACTAAAAAATACACTTCCATCTCATGAGAAAAAATCCACATGGCAGAATCTTAAAAAAAGAACTTAAGGAACAACGCTTAAGTCTTGCTCAATTAATAAATCTACAATTCGACCAATGAATCAGTGAACCAATTCTTCAGTCGAATCAACCACTGATATAGTTTTTATAACTATTTGGAGAAAAACTTCGTTCATCATAGCATCAATTTTTTTAGAATTTGTTTGCAACTTTTACCAAAGTTTTTTTTTAAAAAAAAAAAAAAAAAAGAAAGAAAGAAAAGAAAAAGGCTAGTATTTAGCTAAAGGAAAAAAAAAATTGATGATAATTTTTAAATTGCTCGAGAAAATGTTCATATTTTTAATGTCACAAACAACAAAGCGGTCAACAGAATTGTATCTTGATTGGCACCCACCCCTTCTTTGGGAGTTCGACCTATCTTCCCCCTCTCCTCCAAAAAAAGAAAAAGAAAAAGAAAAAAAATCCAAAATATATGCCTAGGTAAAAAATTTGGACTTACGCCTCAAAAGAAAAAAAAAAAAAAATCCAAAACATTGGATTTACGCCTCAAATCCACCAAATAGACTAGTAAAAATCACACTCTTAGGTAAAAATTTTAAGAAAAAATAAAAAAAATCTCGCATTTTTAACATTATGTGCCATTTCTAATAGGCTGTATAATGAATGAATTGTGCCGTTTGAGTAAATGCCAACTGGCACCCCAACGGTCAAAAAATTTAAAATTTCTAATACTTATCCGGTTGCCCAACGGTCATATCTCCACTATCTTCCTTTTCTTTCTCCATCATTCAGTACAGCAGTTTGCCATTTTCTCTCTTCGTTCAAAACTTGCATCCAGATAGATCACAAACTCAGAAGAAAAGAAGAAAAACTCTTTATAATTCGTTGAGTGAATTTGTGAAATAGAGAATATATCTTCTTGTGTGAAAAGGGTTTAAAACATTGTGGGCAAGAATGGTGAAAGAAATGAACGATCCTGATAAGTATGTATCATCATCAACGCCAATCAAAGCCTCTGAAATTCCAAGAGCCTCAGCAACAGGTAACCCTTTTTTTTCACTCTTTTTCTCTGTTTTATATGTTTGGTTGCCAAGAAAGTATAGGAAAACATTGAAAGAAAAACTTGCAGTCTAGTAAGGGGTTGAAGTTATTTTTATGAAGCCATAATTCATTTTACATATTATGTTTACTTTTTTCCCATTATTTTCCCAGTAACCAAACAAGGGTTTTGGAGATTTCTTCTAATAGTTTTTATTTTTTTATTTTTTTTATGAGACTTCGAATAGTTTTTGAATTCACTAATTCACTACATATGTTTTGGTTTAATTCGTGATGAGAAAGTTTGTTTCTTTGATAATTGAAGGTGAGATCATGATTAAGATTTAAGAATAGCTATGTAATAGAGCTTCAATCTTTCTTTTTCTTTTTCTTGGTTCTAGTTCCTTTTTCTTGGTTCTTTAAAAGCTTGTTTCCAGTTTCAAATTTGTACCAAGAAAGTTTGTTTCCTTGTAATTTCAGATGAGAACGATCAAAGCCATCAACAAATGGGTCCTAACTCGCCAAACCCAAAGAAATTAACCCAAAAGCATTACATGTCCCCAACCATATCTGCAGCTTCCAAGGCCATAATCCCAAAAAAGAAAATCTTAGCTGAAAGGAATGAAGCCTCAGAATCTATTTTCTCGGAACCCGTTTCAAAAGAAAAAAAAAAAAAAATCCAAAACATTGGATTTACGCCTCAAATCCACCAAATAGACTAGTAAAAATCACACTCTTAGGTAAAAATTTTAAGAAAAAATAAAAAAAATCTCGCATTTTTAACATTATGTGCCATTTCTAATAGGCTGTATAATGAATGAATTGTGCCGTTTGAGTAAATGCCAACTGGCACCCCAACGGTCAAAAAATTTAAAATTTCTAATACTTATCCGGTTGCCCAACGGTCATATCTCCACTATCTTCCTTTTCTTTCTCCATCATTCAGTACAGCAGTTTGCCATTTTCTCTCTTCGTTCAAAACTTGCATCCAGATAGATCACAAACTCAGAAGAAAAGAAGAAAAACTCTTTATAATTCGTTGAGTGAATTTGTGAAATAGAGAATATATCTTCTTGTGTGAAAAGGGTTTAAAACATTGTGGGCAAGAATGGTGAAAGAAATGAACGATCCTGATAAGTATGTATCATCATCAACGCCAATCAAAGCCTCTGAAATTCCAAGAGCCTCAGCAACAGGTAACCCTTTTTTTTCACTCTTTTTCTCTGTTTTATATGTTTGGTTGCCAAGAAAGTATAGGAAAACATTGAAAGAAAAACTTGCAGTCTAGTAAGGGGTTGAAGTTATTTTTATGAAGCCATAATTCATTTTACATATTATGTTTACTTTTTTCCCATTATTTTCCCAGTAACCAAACAAGGGTTTTGGAGATTTCTTCTAATAGTTTTTATTTTTTTATTTTTTTTATGAGACTTCGAATAGTTTTTGAATTCACTAATTCACTACATATGTTTTGGTTTAATTCGTGATGAGAAAGTTTGTTTCTTTGATAATTGAAGGTGAGATCATGATTAAGATTTAAGAATAGCTATGTAATAAAGCTTCAATCTTTCTTTTTCTTTTTCTTGGTTCTAGTTCCTTTTTCTTGGTTCTTTAAAAGCTTGTTTCCAGTTTCAAATTTGTACCAAGAAAGTTTGTTTCCTTGTAATTTCAGATGAGAACGATCAAAGCCATCAACAAATGGGTCCTAACTCGCCAAACCCAAAGAAATTAACCCAAAAGCATTACATGTCCCCAACCATATCTGCAGCTTCCAAGGCCATAATCCCAAAAAAGAAAATCTTAGCTGAAAGGAATGAAGCCTCAGAATCTATTTTCTCGGAACCCGTTGTCCAAAAGACCTCAAATCTTGAATCAAAAACCACTTCTTCAAACCCGGTAATGGTCAAATCTGATATAGCTTCACCTCAGGGTTTTGAACCCAATGGCAATGAGGAGAATGTTGTTGCTGATGGTTCTTTGAGGCCTTATGACCCATTAACGAATTATCTTTCTCCAAGGCCTAAGTTTCTCCGGTACAAGCCGAATAGGCGTCAAGAGATTCTCCATCGCCTAGAAAATGAAATTCCAGAAGGAAAAGATGGGCTAAGCAGTACAAGTGGTTCTTCTGAATCCCAGAAAGTCAGTGATGAAGAATCTGACTCGGGTAGCGGTCATGGCTCTTTGATTTCTTCTACTCAAGAAGGCTCCAGACCACAAGAACATGAAGAAATTGAGGAAAGTGATGGGGAAAATGAGGAGGTAGAGGAGGAGAAAGTCTGGAGTGTGAAAAGAGTGTTGGAGTCTTTGTTTTGGTTTGTGCTTTTGGTGATTTCTACCTTATATATATCTTCCGTGAATTCTCCAGAACCTTCACCTAGTTTACAATCTTTTGAGGGCCCTAAATATGGGTACTGTGAGATTCAGAACCGTACACTGGAAGCTTTCATGGCTAAGAAAGTTGAAAGTGGAAGTAACATCTGGGATCAAAGAGACGAATTACAAATGGCTTTGGATCAAGTAAGCCAGAAAGCTGATGATGACTGGATAAAGGAAGAAGAAATGGTTCAAGATGTTAAAATGGGGGGAGTCGACATTGCTGAGGAGTTTGGTGAAGTGATCAAGTTAGTAGAGGGTGGAGAAAGTGAAGCTATAGAGGTGGATGAAGATGGAAAAAAGGGAGTGGTTGGTGAGTTGGGTGAGGTGTTAGATCTACAGGCTGAAGCTATTGAAGCTAATTTTGATCATCAAAGGATGTTTACAAGCGAGATTTCTGGTCAGATAGATGAGAATTCTGAATTGCAGAATGCTGGAAATGTAGAAAAGTTTGAAGCTTTCCAGGATTATAAGGCCCCATCCTTGTCTGATGGGGTAGATCACCACATCATGGAGTCTGATATCTCAAATGTTCTTGAAGAAGAAAATGATGTTTGGGTGAAGGAAGCTGAAGAAGTTGTCAATGAGAAAGCTGGAGATGAAGAAATGGTTGAAAGAAAAATGGAGGGAATGGAAAATGTCACTATCAAGGCTGGTGAAGTAATCAACAATGGTGATACAGACACTGAAATTCTCAATTTTGAGGTGGAGGAAGAATTGGAGGAGGGGCTAAAGAAGCAGTTGGAAACTGATTCATTACTGAAACTGGTTATTGGGGTTTCAGTATTTTCTATGATTGTTGCCTTTTTGGTCTTGGGTTTTCACTTTAAGCGTAAGAAAGCTTTGAGGAAGGATTCGTCTCTAATAGCAAAGCCTTGTTCTGAAGTTTTGATAGTAGAGAAGGAGAAAAAGGATTCTTCTTTGATACCAATAGAGAAGAACAAAACTACCAGAAAGGATTCTTTCATTGTTAAGCCTTGTACTGAATCTGGCATGGGAGACAAATGTAGCTCAGAGCTGCTTGGTGAGTCTTTTAGGAGTCATCCATCTTTTCATCCAATGGAGGAAGTTCCCAAACATGATTATGAAAGCCGAGCACCATCAGTTGAGTTGCTTGGTGAGTTTGAGGTTGGAGAAGTAAGCAGTTCTCTGAGAAGCAGTGGTGTGAAAAACAGGAGGATGGAAATTGAAGAGAGCAGCAAGTATTCTGTTTCCACGGAGAAGAAATCAGGGAGCAAGGCTCATCCAATTCCTGTTCAGTCCCAGTCGACCTTTTCAGAGTTCTCTGCCGGAGAATCTCATTCATATGGAAGATTTACTGCTGAGAGGAAGATTGTGAAGGTAAGAAATATTTGGTTTTATAATATGTTTACAATTTACTAATCATTTTTTCCTATGATTGTTTTAGTTTTAGTTTGAATCAAAATGGCTTTTGATTAATTATCTTAGTATTGTTTTATTAATAACTTGACACCAAGGTAACATTATGATTTTTGAGAGATAGAAGTGGTGCATACAGCATGTTTAGCATAATTGTAGTGATTCCGCATGCATCTGTTCATTCCTGTATCATCATTTATTTGTCTTAACAGATGAATGAACATTTATTTATGTGGCTAAATGCGTTCATACGTATATATCACATCCATTTAGCACTAGTTATATGCATACATATGATGTAAAATTGGACCTACCAATTAATTCTATTTCCCCCAATTTAGCTAGCATGAGTATAAACACAAGAGAGATGCTATGTCTACAACATTTCTACAACATTTTTACAAAAAATCACAGGTGGTTAGTTGTTATTGGTTCAAATTTGAAATTAACAATAAGATTACTTTTTTGCTTCAACAAAAACAACCAGTAACAACCTGCCACTTAGGATTTGTTGTAAAAATATTGTAGACATATCATTTCTCTAAACACAATAATGACACGGTGATGTAACTATCAAATTCTTTAAAAAAGAAAAAAGAAAAAGAAAAATGCCACAACACATTTAAGTTCCAAGGATAATGACTTACCATTTTTCTTCTTTGAACTGCAATGCATTGAAGGAATGAAATTTTTATAATTCTAGTGCTTATCATTTTAATTATTAGCAAGCATTTTATGCCAATTTTTTTTGGTGTCAAAATAGGAGGTCAGAGATGGAGAAGTGCAGGAAATTACAACTCCAGTGAGGCGATCAAGCAGAATCCGAAATCGCTCAGTCATGTCTCCATGAACTGCTGTCACGTTTTTTGTTTTGCTGATGTGCACCAGTTGGAACAGCGTCCTCTGTTGTTTCAAATTTCAGCCTTCTTCCATTGTAAAACTTCTGAGGAGTTAGGCTGTTTAACATCTTTGACTGTAGTCTATAAAAAAAGCTGAGCAGTTGTTAATCTTAGGCATTGATTCTTTTGTAGTTGGATTGTGGTTGAATGAAATTGAACTTATGATTACATTCACGCACCTTTGACACCAACTAATCTATCTCATATATATATGTTTCTTCTATCTTTCTTTTCTTTCTTGTCTTATCTCTATCAATATGCTAATGGTACTTTGTCACTAACATATTGAGGTTGCTTGTCCTCTTCCCATGGTAATTATAATATTGGCCACAGTGCATTGTACAAGCTGCTAATGTTGAGTCAAGTTGTTGGAATGAAGTGGAAAGTACATTAGCAAGTAGATATAATTGAGATACTGCAACACATGTTAGGTGCAACTCCAAAAACTTTAGTATGAGATTTGATATATAAATGTTATGCTAACTTCAGTGAAATATTTTAAAGTGGATCTTCAAATTTCTTGACAGAAGCGTTCAGAGAAAAAATATTCCAAAGTATATGATTTCTATGTTAATAAAGTAGAGGAATTGTGCTGTCTTCATTATGTCCATTGATGCTCCTATTTGGCTATTGAATTATGATCTTTACTAGTCAGTGAAAAGAAAAGTTCTAGACAGATACAATATAACTTCTTATGGCAGACACAGATTTATAGGGATTTGCCTGAGCAGACTCAAAAAGTGGCACATATAACTTCTCATGGCAGACACAGATTTATAGGGATTTGCCTGAGCAGACTCAAAAAGTGGTCCTTCTCCAGCTTCATATGTTGGTATCACTATGTGCAGAATGATTTCTAAAATAGCTTCTGATCTATGTGGATTCATACTGGCCTGACATGTCTAATGAAATCGTAAATGGCTCATTTTGACAGTTCTTAACAACACAGATGAACTTGTTCAACTCCTAGGATATTATTTTATTTTTTGAGTCCTAATTAGTCAAGTGGATTCATTTGAAAACACCCTCTAATTCCAGAAACTGAAGATGCTCGTTTCAGTTATTGTCCAATTTTTTTGAAGTTGTACATTTCTCAGTTGCATTCATTTTAGAATATCATTCACAAACGTACTCTCTAGATTAAAAAAAAAAAAAAAGGACTAGTGCTGGAGTGCATAACAATCAAAATTTTGAATCTGGGTATTGGGAGATAATACAAATCTGCAGATGCCCAGAAAAAGAAAAAAAGAAAAAAAAAGAAAGAAAGTGATATATACTTTTCTGAATACATGATCATAAAGTTTGTATTCACTTGCTCTTTACCCTTACAACTCTACCGGAAAAAAACATGCTCTCACCCTTACAACTCTACCTGAAAAAAACATGTATGTTTCATCAAGTCTTGATAAGTTTACAGGTTAAAGGTTCTTCTGTACAGGAATTGGAGGAGGCCTACTAATACTCAAAAAACTTCCTCTTCTACCGGATAAAGATAAAGATGACAAAGAACCTCTACTCTTCTTATAGATGGTAGCCTTGGGAAGGGTGTATGGTTTCTGGGCATCCAATCCTCCTCCATAGCTCTTGCATGATTTCATTTTCCTTCTATAAGGAGTTTCCTTTTTTGCAAGGTCTTCTATGCTCATAACCCTTGAGAGAGATGTAAAAGACTGAGACTTGCCTTGAAAGTACTTGGAAAGTCCTCTCCTGCATACATTAGAACTTATATTAGCCTAATACTCCAATATTTTAACAAGAATTTCTATCCTTTCAGAATCTATGCAAATATATTTTTAGATTTGGAACAAAGGCTGCTGGTTTTTCTTTTAAAAAAATCTATGGACAATATCTTTTAAGTTTCAATATATTCTCCTTTATTTCTACTAAAAACCGAATCTAGAAAAAATCATAGTGATAAATTCGAATAATAATTGCTACTTTGACAAAAAAGGTAATGGTTGAAAATTTTATCAAGCATTCATGCCAACCCAGAAAGGAGTTTCTAGCTCCAAAAAAGCTTATCACAAAAAACTTTTCCTAGAGTTTGTTCAAGCGACTTACTTGATGGGTAATTGGGCCATGAGTTCTGACAATTCATACAAAGGTCCACTAGAATGTGAGGAGGATAAAGAATATGAAGTTGATGAAGATGCATCATCCACCATGTCTGATGATGATGCTGATCCACTAGAAATCCTTGAATCTTCAAGGGAGGATGTTGATGATTCCATATTACTATCATCATTATTATCATGACCACCTTCCATGATCACCCAGCTGCCTTCATCTTTATCTTTGGCATGAAGCTCTTTGTATAGCTTAATTTGATCTTGAATCATTTCTTTTCCACCTTCACTCATTGATAGCAAAATGATCTTGGGAGGATAAAGTTGCATATATGAATATTAATGGTTTTCAATTTTCAAATACCAAGCCCATATATCTTGCACGCATGAACTTTAGGGCACTTCTTAGGGACCATATACATATGGATATATATAGAACTTTCACATGTTAGAAGAGTACGTGGATTAGATGGCTACTTTTGGGAAATTAGGTGCCATGACATCTAGGTGCACAGAAATCCCATAATTTTGAGGGTAAAGTAGCACCACATGTACAATGCATGTTCTCTGTATAAGTAGAAACGTGACCCCCCACCCAATAACAAAAAAGAAAAACCAATAAAATAAAATAAAAAGAATAATAATTATAGTTAGTGAATTGGTTTTTTTTTTTTTTTTGAAAATGGTAATGAATTGGTTTTGGTTAAACTTGAATTTTAAAAAAAAATTTATAAGAATATCATAACTTTTATTAAAAATAAGATAAATACAATACATCATGAGCAAAAACTAACTTAATTATATTTGGAGTTTCCTTTATTCAAACTACAAAATTATCAATATCTTTGACATAATGAGCCAAGATGTGAAAGCCTTATTTAATTAGTTATTTTACTCAAAACAAATTTGGCTTTGAATTATCATTTATCTCACTTGTTATAACCTACAAGGAAACAAAGAAAAAGATTAATGTAGATAAAGAAAAACTAATTGGCAATATTTCCTTTATCTTTATTGGTAAAAGTGTCTAATAGCGACCGGAGGCATACAAATTCCATGCACTTAAGTGTTAGTCTAGCAAGGTTCTCATATTCATTATTTATTTCTACGGTTTGTCTTTTTCTTTTTCATTCATTGCATTATCTTAGATTCGACATTATCTTCTCTTATGGTATGAGTTCATTGACCACGCCCCATTGTTGATTGTACTTGGAGAAAAGAGGATAAGCTCTATGGAATTGAAGCCATCCTTATGTGTCA
Organism: Quercus suber; assembly: GCF_002906115.3. NCBI lineage: Eukaryota > Viridiplantae > Streptophyta > Magnoliopsida > Fagales > Fagaceae > Quercus > Quercus suber. The sequence continues at coordinate 1,377,275 of NW_027069488.1, read as the reverse complement.
CTATCTATCTCTACCATATTATCTATTTTAATTAATATTTTAAGGATCACTTTGTCAATATTGCGTCAAAGAAGCACTTCTAGATGTAGAAGAACTAGGATACCTTAAGGAGGCAAAGGTTATGTAGGTACTGACTATTTCCAGCATTTATTAGGTTGCCTTGCTCAGCTAGAACCATAGGAGACAACTACTTATTCATATTAGTATTTTGACCATTTTTTTCTTATAAAAATTTAATAAATAACTAAATGGTTGAATCAACGTGAACAAAAGTGTTCTTTGACACTTTTTTTTTTTTATAAGTTTTTTTTTTGGAAATTTTTTAATTATAGTGTTTATTTCTGATGATAACTCTTTATTATCAGATTAAGATATCAATCAATTTTTGGTATAGGTGAAAATTGAACTCCAAATCTCTTATATATATATATATATATATGGCCTGCAAAAATTAATTTTACAAGACAGTATATATGGGTTCAGTTAACAATTAATTGTTGATAAATTATTTTATAAAAGTTTTGACATCACACTTTCATGAAAAATATAAAAAATTGTTAAAAAAATTAATTTTTTTTTCTTTCTCATAAAAATTTTAAAAAAATGTTTTCTAAATTAATGATTTTAGAACCTCCGTTAAATTCATTATATATATTTTTCTAAATCAATGCCTTTAAAACATTGGAAAGAACTCTTTTAATACTTTTATTTAGGTTCATTTATTCATTCAATCATCGTTTATTAGCTAGGTTTTAGAGTTATATTATTAATAAATAAAGATAATCATGTTTCTTACTGAAAAAAATGTTTGAAACATAGATAAGCATCGCTCTTGAAAAAATTGAGTGCAAGTTAAAGTTTGTTTGCCACAACACATATTTATAGGAGCATCTATTTCTATTCATAATGATAATCATGAACGTGTTAAGGATGAGCACGAAAGCGAGAGAATATGCTGAAGAAGAATACAAATGGACCACGGGATAATGTAGAATTGAATGTCCATGCAATACACGTTAATAGACTTTTTCAGTGCTAGATATGGCCCGCATAAATTAATTATACATAGAAAACGCGTTTTTGAGTCCTGTTAGTGGGATGTTATTAAGGTAATTGATAGTAATCCAAAGCAAGTGTAGCAAATGTGCTAAATATGTCAAATATTTAGCACATTTGTTACACCAAACACAAAAATAGAGGTTTATGAGTCAAATATTTAGCAAATTTGTTACACCAAACACAAAAATAGAGATTTATGAGATGTGTCAAATCTCAAAAATTATACAACATGGCTATAGTACCGTTGCAAATTTGCAACGGTACGGACAGACGTTGCAAAAATTTTATTGTTTTATATTCTCTTTTCTCTCTCCTTTCTCTTCATTTTTTCTTTTCTCTTCCCTCTCCCTCATCGGTTCCTTCTCTCTTTTCCCTGTACTGGTTTCCTCTCTCTTCTACCAGTCCGGAATGTTCACCAGTAGCGACGATGGTGCAGCTCCGACGACGACAGCGCACTCCACCACGCTCAATCAGCCATGCTCGATCTCACCCGGGGGTTTTGGGTTTGAGTTTCGTGTTGCTGAGTTACTGGGTTCTGGTTTGAGAATCGGTGGTAGCTAGTTGTTTGGTTGGCTAGTAGTTCACGTGGTGGTGGTTTGATGGTTGTGGGATTGAGGTTTGGGTCTGGTGGTCTGAGGTTTGGGTCAGTGAGTTTTGGTTGATTTTGTGCGTTTTGTGGTTTGGGTCTGTGGTTGATCGTGGTTTGGATCAATGGGTTTTGGTTGATATTTTGAGTTTTTTGGTTTGTTGCGATACTCTGCGGTGGTTGGTCATTGATCGTGGGTTTGGTGGTTTGTTGTGAATCATGTGATGTTTGGCGGTGCTATGGTGGTGGTTCGGTTGGTTTGGTATGGGTTTTTAGAGTGGTTCTCGGTATTTTTCTATGTGAATGGTGGTGAATGGTGGTGGGTCTTGGTGTTTTGCTGGGTTTTTGGTGGTGGGTCTTGGTGGTTTGTTGTGTTTGTGTTGATGATGGCTATCAGTTAGTGGTTGTTGGTGGCTGTTGTTGCGGTTGTGGTGGATGTGTCGTTATTGTGGATGATGGTGATGAAAGGAGAAGATAATATATTATTTTAATGAGTAATAAATATTATTTTAATGTATAGAATGGAATGATAGAACATCTGATAAATGAAATATTGTAAAATGATGTGGTAAAATAATAAAGTAGGCTTTTGATGTGTCAAATGATTTGTTTTTTGCAATATCTGCTACAGATACTCTTAATAAACTATTTTAGGAAAGTTTTGATAACATTTTAATGATAAATATAAAAAATTGTCAAAAAAATTAATTGATCTTTTCTTTTCTTATAAAAAGTTTAAAAAAATATTTTTTAAATCAATAAATTTAGAGCATTCATTAACTTTTTGGATATAAACAATTCTTACCCACAAAAAGTAATTTTATTTTTCTTTTTATTTATACAAGATAAAAATTTTACTCTATCCTAATCTAAGTGTATATGTATGTGAAACTCTCTCTTGGAGACTTGAACCTCATCCCTTACCCCCCATACCCCACAAGTATTTATACTTGTAGAGTAAATCACCGCACACGACTATCACACCAAGAGTGTGCGGTGATTCACAAAAAGTAAAGATAAACATATAAATCTAGGTCTATTAAAAAAAAGGACAAAGTTTGGCTACAACTTTATTCAATATTTTTTTATTGAATATGAATTTTGACAAATCTATTATTGGATTACGTAAATTTTCATATTATATCCTTGCAAAATTTTCAAAAAATTAAATATCAATAGTTATGTCATAAATCAATTATTTAGATTGTAAGTTTTTATAGTCTACAATTATGCATAAAAATAATATTATGGATTATATAGTAAATAACATCTGATTGTCATAAAAATTGACATGTGTCAAGAGCGTAAAGAACATTCAATCTAACGATTAGATTTTCAAAATATGTAAGAATACTAATTTTTTTTTTTAAATTGTAATTTTAGACTACAATCGATTTTGTAACTAAATTTTGTCCTTAAGAAAATAATTTTAGGACAATTTTGGGATTGTAAGAGTATTTAGTTTCATTGGTTTTTGAAAAGTTATGCCTAGAGCTAGAGCACTCATAAGTTTTTGGATTAGGATTTGAATTCCCATTCCCCTATACGGATACTAATTATTGCAAATTGATTTTCACAGATGAGAACAAAAATCTTTTTTATTTATTTTTTTGGTTGGTTTTGAAAAGAAAATTTTATTTCGCGTTTGAAAAAAATTAGAAAAGAAAACAAAATTTTGTTTGAATATGTGTTGATTTTACCCACCTACCCAATCCACCCTCGTGACCTATCCAGGCATCACTCCAAGCTCCAACCCTTATGCGAGAAGTGCAGAAATATTTTTTATTTTTATTTTAGAAGTCAATTATATATTTTATTTTATGTGTTATTAGTTAATTAGGCTATTAGTATTTTTTTTAGAGTTAAAAGTATTTTCGAAATTTAATAATTGAGTTTCTTTAAAATTATATTAAAATTAGGGTTAAGTCAAAGTATAAGCACTTTTGTACTCAAATGGAGACTATTTGCTTGAGTAATAAAATTTATTGTTGGAGATTTTCCTTCAATAACGCAGTGCTAATTAAATCCTAAAATGTAAAAACCGAGTCTAGGCAAGTCTAGATGTTAAAAGTATTTTCGAAATTTAATAATTGGGTTTTTTTAAAAGTAAATTAAAATTAGGGTGCAATTACTCTCATTCCTTTCACCAATTTTTTTTACTTTTCTCTTTTAATTTTTTCATTGAAATGTTCTAATTGAATATTACTTTTTTTTTTTTTTTAAACTCTCAAATTGAGAGCAATTCAACACAATGCAATACCATATGGTCCATATCTCAATCCGATGTTCTGTTGGAACTTAAAAGGTCTGTGTGCAATTGTTCTTCTGCTGTTTTTTTTTTTTTTTTTTTTTTTTTAAAAGGTCTGGGTGCAATTGTTCTTCTGCTGTTTTTTTTTTTTTTTTTTGGTGTTAACGAAGGTCTGGATTATAAAAAGAAAAAGAAAAGAAAGACTGGGTGCAAAAGAGAGAGAATTTGGAATTGGTTGGGAGATTAATAGGGAGTTGACTTGAAGGTGTGTGTCATTATATTTGGTGTTTGATAGACAAGTTCACCTCTGCCCTCTCACATCACCTGACGGCTGTAGCTGTAGGTTAGGCCTTAGACATCAAATCTTATCCACACCCATAAATTTTATATTGTCCCCTAAGGTACCTAACAGTAACAGCTTATCAATTATCAATTATTATTAAGGAAAAAAAAAGAAAAAAAAAAAGAAAAAAGCATAGGAGTGACACGAGGACCACTATGCTAAAGGATGACTCAGCTTAAAAGAAAAATATTGCATGCGACTGGTTGAATCCATAGACTAAGTTCAGACTTCTGGTTCTGTCTAGCATACTTAGTAAAATATGCCTTTATTTATACCATTTATTAGAGGGTCCTCATTTTTAGGCTGAACTTTATAATGTTTAAAAATACTCTCACTGATAAAGAGTAACTTATCTTAGAAATAAGGTGTGAGGTCATAAAACCCAAAAATATGCGTCCACCCTCAATACTGAGGCCTGAAGTCCATGATGAGGCCCATAGTCGCATATGAGGAAGGCAATAGTAATCATGGCTGCCCAGGGAACCGAGCCGAGGACAATTTTGTCCTCGACTAGCGAAGGTTGAGACTGATATAAAGAGACTTATCGACAAAAATAGTCTTCCAAAGTACCCAAGGGAAGAATATAAATACAACAAGCAAACACTATGGAGCATGGCGGCAGAGCAATTCTAGGAAAAGTCACAGCTTTCACATTAAATGCTTTACAATTAACACTCTAGCCGCATTAAATGTGGAAGTCATACTGGAGCAGTAGCTTTTTAGACTCACAGTTATTACCTAAGAGCTTTGGGAAGAGATGTTACAAAGATCAACAACAGTAAATCTGACATGCACGTGTATGGTAGAGATGAAAGAGGAAAGTAGTATATAAAAACGAATGAGCTCTGAGAAAATGGATCGAAATTTTGACCAGAGAAACGTCATAGCAACCTGAGCTAACTTTGTAACCATTGTCACTATCAGTCAAGAAATAAGAAGTGAAAGCTCCTCGGACTAGTGCCGATGATTGAATTACTTGCCCAAATCCATACTTGTTTTACTTATTCGTTCCTTAAATCACCTTCAACTGTTGTTACACTCTTTAAAGTCCAATTTTTCTACCCACTCTCTATAAATTTATTGTATTGGACTTGTTGGGCTTGAGTCCACCAATTTGGCCCCTACATAAGGTTAAAAATGTTAAATAACAAATTTCATTTCGAATTCAAAAAGAAAACTCCTAAAATTTAAGATTTTTTTTTTAAAAAAAATTTCATGTTCATTTTTTTATTATCTAAAATTTAGCGTTTTTTATTAATTTTTCATCTAAATAAAAGTAAAACACCTCAATTTAAAATTTTTTTTAAAAAAAAAAAAAAAAAAACCTAATAGCTTGTTTGGATGGATGAGGAGTAGTGGGGAATAGAGGAGAGAAATGAAGAGTAAGTTAAATTACTTTATTTGAATATTTTTTATGGGAGGAGGGGGAGGGATTCTAACTACTTCTAACCCCTCATTTTTAATTCCCCTAAATAGGAAAGATTTGGAGGGAGAGTAGAACATAGAAATGCTTGACCAAATGAATTACCAAATTTACTCTTATTATATTAATAAAATAACAAACTATGAAAAAACTAATTATTCCCCTTCTCCTTATTTAATTTTAAAAACACTAAATAAGGTGGAGAATAACCATTCCCTGTACTCTCCTCCCCGCTACTCTTCTCTCCTCTCATTAATGAAGGGTAACTTTTCTTAGAAATAGGGTTATAAATATCAAATAACAAACTTCATTTTGAATTTTTTTTTTTTAAAAAAAACTCCTAAAATTTAAGATTTTTTTCTTCCCCGTACATTTTTTTATTCCCTAAAATTTAGCATTTTTTATTCATTTTTCATTTGAATAAAAGTAAAACACCCCAATTTTAAAAAATAAAAATATAAAAAACTATGTTTTCAAACTTAGCCTTCTTTCCCCCTCAAGTTTATCTTATTTTTCTTATTCAAACTTTTCTCTATCTCAATACACCACTTTCAAATACAAGTTCAAAATATCTCTAAAATTTATCATTTTTATTTGTTTGAAAATTTTTTTTTAAAAAAATCAAATTATAATAAATGTAACTTTTATCCAAAAAAATAGAAAAACATCTGAGCACATACAATGTGTGTGCTTTGAGGTTAGTATCATATATTACACATAACTATGAATTTGTTAATAAAAACTCTTGTTTATTGTATAAAACAAAAATACCATGAAAAGTACATGTTTTTATTTTTTATTTTTTATATATATAATTAAACGTATTAAACATTTCCTGTATTATACTTATACAAAAATATTTCAACTTAATTTAATTTCAATACCTTTATTGAGAGTATAATTGTTTATTTTGTTAAGACATGCCATTATGTATAATAATTAAAATATCAAAATTCATATTTTTTTAGTTCTATATTTTATTATTTATATTAAACATCAACATTTTCATGCTTTTATTATACTCTTGAAAAATTTTCATTTGTAAATATGTTTCTATAATTTGAGTTATTAGATCTTATTGATATAATCTATATGCTGGATATAAAATAAACAAAAAATAATATTATTTTGAAATTGTAGTAACATGAGAAAATAAATAATTTTTTTTCCCTATTAAGTTACTGCATGAAAGAATATATTAAACTAAGGGTCGTCAATGGGCCGGGTCGGGCCGGCCCGGCCCATTTTTACTTGGCACATAGGCACAATGGGCTGGGCATAATAGGCTATTAACTAATTAATGGGCCGGGTCGGGTTAGGCCGAAAGAGAAAACCTTAGCCCATGACCCTGCCCATGGACAATGCCCATTTTGTTTTTAGCGAGTTGGGCTATCGAGTTGGGCCTAATGGGTCACCCATGGACTTGTGTTAGCATATTATTTTATTATTTTTATAAAGAAAGAATCAATTTTTTATAAGGAAACAATCAATCTATTTTTTTAAAGGAAAGAATTAAATAATTTAATACTTAATTACAAATTTTTTACAGTCAAATCTATTTAAATTTTTGTTTTGTTGATGAAAACCTATTTAATTTTTTATTTATTAAGGCTTTAAATAGTTTTTTATTTTTATTTTTTATCTTTAATAAAAAAAATATGTCAAATGGTTAATTCAAATTTGATAGACTACTAGAAAAATATATATTTAGTAAACTAAGTTTAGCACAATTACTTTGGATATCTTAGTGGTTGAGGGAGTTCTTTTAAGAAATTCCTCTATGATATCTCAAGATCAATCCTTCATACACTTCCTATATATTTTTGTTATGAATTATGAGTTATTAAACTAGGCTAATAGGTTAGGCCAACGAGCTGGGCAACGGGTTGGGCTACTGGGCTAGCCCACCGGGTACCCATGGGCATAAAAACTAGCACATGGCCTGACCCACTGGGCTAGTGGGCTACCCATGGGCCTCAATAACAACGGGCTGGGCCGCCTATTAGCCCGGTGGGCTGTCGGGTTTCTGGGTCAGGCTGTGGGCCATGAGCTATTTGATGACCCTTATATTAAACATTATGCCCTTCACTCACTTGTTATATACACAACTAGAATTTGAAGAAAAATATACACTAAATTTATTAAATTATTTTAAAATAATATAAGTACACTACTAAATCAAAATATAATATAAGAAATAACTTAACAATATAACCATTCTTTAGTCCCGAATTTTTCGTTCAAATTTGTAATATACCTGTATGTATGTCTACAAAAATATATGTTTTTTTCATTTTCCTTTTTTTATACTGTATTTCAACGAAGTTTTTTAAAATCTTGAGAAGAATGAAAAAAGATTGGATAAATTACATATTTGGTTCCTATCTTTTACATTATTTTTTAATTTAGTCTATAATTTTTCTATTGTGTTAATTTGGTCCCTAGCTTTTCAATGGTGTGTCAATTTTATCTCTGCTATTATCTCTTGAATGAAAAAATCTAACGTGTCAAATAGCCTAAATAAAAAAAAAAAAAAAAAAAAATTTGCCACATCAACCACCACTTGGTCTAACATATTAGTTTTTTTTTTTTTTTTTTTTTTTTGGGTAGAGAACACGTCAATTTAAAAAAAAAAAAAAAAAAAACCCAAATCAAATCTTTTTAATTTGATTCAGAATTTTGTTTATTTCATTAAACAGGGACAGTCACAATCCCATGTAAAACACTCTCCCTAAAATTCAAAATCTCTTCTCCTCCCTTCTCTATTCCAGTGGCTTCAGGTTCGTCCATCTCTCTCTGTCTCTGAGTAATCCAAATAACAATAAAACATTCCCAAACCCCTAATTCTTCCTCCACAATTCCCTATACCCATTTCTCTACTCCATAGTTTCATCACAAAATTGTCTTTCATGATATAAAATATCCATTCAATATGTTGGGTATTGAGAAAAAACAAAATTTTTTATTACGTTTTTTGAAAGTGGTAGTTTCGTATTGTGCTGTTTTCATTGTTATTGCTTGAGTGTTTGATTTGTTAACAGTTTTTGATTTGTCCATTGAATAAATTTTCTGGCTTTTCAATGTTTACACTCGCTGCATAATATCATGTGTCCTTAATTTATTTTGGTATGTTTCAAAAATACCACACATTAATAAAATTATGAAATATAATTAATGTGGATGTATCTTCTTCTTTTTTTTTTTTTTGTGTGCAAGAATGGATAAATTTTCTGTGGAAGTTCATCATGGTGGGAAACTTCTGAACAATCCAATTAGGTATGAGGGGGTTGCTATAAATTATTTTGATGGCTATGATCGTGATTATTGGTCTGCCCAAGAATTGAGAAATATGGTTGGGAGGTTAGGATATATGAGTTATGGTAAGTTGTGGTATAGGATGCCTATGGTGAGCTTGGAGGATGGTGGGCTTAGGCCTATAACTACTGACAATGATGATTTGGCTATAGGAATGGTAGATGCTGTTCAAGGCCATAAGGTGATAGAGTTGTATGTAGAGCATTGTCTGGACGTGCCTAACATAATTGATGATGTGGGAAATTTCACTCAATCTGTTGCAGCTATTGGTGGGGTTGGTTGTGATGCATCTTTTGATGATGTGTTTAAGGGATATGATTGTGATATGGATGAGGGTGATGATATAAACATTTCTGACAATTCTAAAGACTCAAGTGGTAGTGATGATGATGCTTTTGACAAGTTGATTTAGGCCAAGCAAGCGAAGAACGAGATAGTAACATGGCGACGGGGTCAAATGCCAAGATCATAACTAGTCTTAGTGACAATGACCAGCCTTAGGAATCTGAGTTGCTTCTAAGTATGGACGATGATGAAGACAACAATGCTATACCTCCTTATCCTGTGTTCATACCTCCTACAAACCCAAAACATACGTACTTTGTAAAGGGAACGTTGTTTATTTCACTTGAACAATTTAAGAATGCTGTAACTGATTATGCAGTTCATGGGGGCTGGGGTATTCGATTTAAAAAAAAAAATGAAAAAATTCAAGTGAGGGTAGTTTGTCAAGATGGGTGTAAGTGGATAGCATATGTTGCAAAGATGAGGGACGAAATGACATTTCAGATGAGAACATACTATGGTCGACATACTTGTACTAGGACTTTTAAGAATATGAGATGCACTAGTAAATGGTTGGGGAAGAAATTGGTGGGCGAGTTGAGTGACCACCCAAACATGACAAGTTCCACAATTATAAAAGGAGCTCAAGAAAAATATGTTGTTCACATTTCAAGGAGCAAAGCACATAGGGCAAAGGTTTGTGCACAAGACATGATTACTGGCAACCAAACAACACATTTTATCAACATTCGCGAATATTGTGCTGAGTTGTTGAGGACAAATAGAGGTAGTTCAGTCCTATTGAATGTGGTTACAGCTAACTTACCTATTGAGGAGATTGAGAGGCCTGGGAGGACATTATGTCCACAATTTCAGAGGTTGTATGTCTGTTTAGATGCATGTAAGAAGGGCTTTGTTGCATGTAGGCCTTTTATTGGTGTGGATGCATGCCATTTGAAGGGACACTATGGTGGCTAACTCATGACTGCTGTGGTTACAGACCCTAACGATCAATTGTTCCCTTTAGCATTTGCCGTTGTAGAAGTTGAGACGAAGGACTCGTGGACTTAGTTTATATTAAAGCTTATAAGTGATGTTAACACTGGTTCACAGTGTAGATTGACATTCATCTCTGATCAACAAAAGGTTTGTCCAAAATTTAACTTACTTTTAATGATGTTTGTTTATTCATAGTTTGTCCATTATTTATTTGTTGTTGATATGTGTTTATCTTGGTTATGTAGGGTTTAATACCCATATTTAAGGAGTTGATGCCTGGGGTGGACCATAGACTATGTGTTAGACATTTGTACAACAACTTTAAGAAGAAATATTTTGGCTTGATCTTAAGGGATATTTTTTGGAGGATAACTACTGCAACTTATTATAAGCAATGGGACAGGGCAATGAAAGAGATGAAATCAGTTAGCACGCAAGCATTTGAATGGGTTAGTGGTCATTCACCTTCATAGTGGTGTAAACATGCTTTTAGTGTGTATCTAAGTGTGATTCATTGACTAATAGCATGTGTGAATCATTCAACTTAGTTATTTTAGATTCTAGAGAGAAGCCAGTCATTCATTTGGTTGAAGATTTAAGATTGTATCTAATGAGAAAATTCCAATCATGCAAGGATCAGATGATAAAATCTAAAGATAAGTTGTGTAAAGTAACTAGAACGAAGTTAGAGAAGAACATAAATGATAGTGGTAATTGGATGTCAACATGGGCTGGAGATGACAAGTTTGAGGTGCATTATGGTGCAATGCAATTTATTGTTGTCTTGGCAGATAAATCTTGCACTTGTAGGAGGTGGGACTTGACTGGAGTGCCTTGTTGTCATGCAATCAGTTGTATTTTTTACAAAAAAGAGCATGTGGAGCTCTATGTCAACCAGTGCCTTAAGATGCAAACTTATGCAGCATGTTATGAGCCAATGGTCATGCCTATGAATGGGCCAGATATGTGGGAAGATGCTGGGTTTGAACCTGTGGGACTTCCATGCATGTTATGAGCCAATGGTCATGCCTATGAATGGGCCAGATATGTGGGAAGATGCTGGGTTTGAACCTGTGGGACTTCCACGTAAACAGAGACCTCCAGGTAGGCCTAACAAGCGTAGAAAGAAAGATGCTAATGAGTAGAGGCCATAATCTTCAAAACTAAGAAGGCGTCTAGTTATGAAGTGTCAATATTGTAAAGAGGTTGGTCATAACAAGAGGACATGCAAAGGAAAAGTTGGTGGCAATCAAAGGCAGCCTACTAGTCAACAACAGAGTAATTTCACATAGCCTACTATGGTATAATTTTAGTTACTACATAAAAGTGATATTTGCCATTCTTACTATCTTTAAAAAAAATTCAAACTATGATATACTGTGATATTTGTCTTTTATTGCTTTGATAGGGTGAGGGTGCAAGTGCAAGTGCAAGTGCTGGTGTTGGTGCTGGTGCTAGTGCTGATGCAAGCATAAATGCACATGCAAGTGCATATGAAAATCAGCCTTTACAGTCAATAATACCACCACATTTAGCAACAAGTGCGCAAGCACATTCGGAAGGTGGTGCAAATGCACAATCAACTGCAATTGCTACAGCCACAACATCTACCAATGCTGAAAATAGTCAGTCAGATCCACTACCATGAGGTAAAAAGCTGAAGAAGCCTAGGAGAAAAGCAATTGATACACCTGTGGGCAAAATAAAGCCTTGGGTCAGCAATGTACCACTTCCAGAAATATGGGGTCCACCACCTTCATGGAAAAGAAACTCTTCTATAACCAAAGAAACATTGATGGCTGCTAGTCAAACTGCAAGGTATAGGGAGACATTCAACATACTTGGTAGTCAGGAATCAGTTGATGCACCACCATCATTTAGGAGAGAAAGTGAGAATGGAAAGAAAGGAAGTCGTGGCTAATCATGAAATATGTTCATTTTGTAGACATGTTGGAATTTTATTTATTTTCAGTTATGTTCTACTATACCCAAGGTTTTTTTTTTTTTTTTTTGTCATTTATATTTTCCTTATTGTATTTGCAATTTGGTACTTCTTAATGCCAAAAGATATGGATGATTGCCAACAAATTTGAATGGATGCTATTGTTTAGTGTCATTTTATGATACCCAGGTTTTTATATATCATGTCCATTATTTTCCTTATTGGACCTCATTTTCCTAATCATAGAGAAGGTACTCTACTTGTAATGGGTTCACAATCTTCCTATTGGTCCCCAATCCCTTCATTATATCAGTAAAACTTCTTGCTGTCCACTATGTTACTGTCCACTGTCCAGCTAATTTGTTACAAACCTATTCAATTCTTCAGCAGTGAGAAGATAATTTCAGCATATAATACTTTCTATGCAGTACATAACAGGTTTAAAAAGTTATATATAAGGGAGAGTTCCAATCAGACAAAGCCTTCTTATGGTACATGAGATATATTTGTTAGATGTGAAAAGTTTGTTGTCATTATCATGGTCATTATGATTACAATCAGTAAACTTCTTCATCCCACTACACAATTGTCTCACTTTATGAGATTGAATCTGATTCCTGAAATTCGAAATGGTTTAGTCCTTTCTTTATCCAACAAAATGATTCATTCTGATTGTATCACAGGTTTTATACAACAAAATCATTCTACACTTAAGGGGAAAAAAATCCAATGAATTCATATGAAGAGCAATAATTTATTCAAACAATTGGGTATCAAGAAAATTTTATTTAAACGAAGGAAAGTTCAAACACATCGGTACACAAAACAAGATAAAAAAGAGAACACAACAAAACAAATCTATCTACAAAAGACCAAGAGGCCTCCTCTGATGCCAACTTTCTTTGCTCTGCCACAATAATAGGTAGGATCTGCAAATCTTCAAAAAAGAGCAGTAGCTTTACATAACTTGTTAAGATCACTATTGCATTCCTTCCCTAGTTACTTTTTCTCATATAGCTTCAGAACAAAAATACTTCACTCCAACTAGTCAAAAGGATGTCTACTTAAATCCAAAGCTCCTTAAGGCTAAATGAAGCTTCTCTCACAGCAAGCAGAATGATCGTTGTTTTATGAGATAAGTCTAGCTAAAGTCACAGCCGAGTAAAGAGGTCTGCCATTTCTTGCTTTACACAAAATACCACCTCTGTCTTCCTTTGTTGCTCCTATATCCACGAGTATAGAATTGCTTGAAAATCTAGGAAAAAAAGTGTCATAAAAGGACCTTTAATGACATTAAATTAAAGCAAAAGCAGATGAGTAGTTTTAAACAAAATTATGGTTGCACTACTACTTCCAATTTACCTCCATTTATATGTTGTCATTGATCAAAGACTAATAATAGCTAAGGTTCTTAGCTAGAAAATTTCAAAAGCATTCCAAAGTATTAAAGAAAATCAAGAAATAAACACAATTATAACGAGAACAAATTGTTCCCAATATATTGCTCTTAAAATACTAGCACAAGGAAAATTAAGAATGAATATATCCTAAATAAGTGAGGGTTGTTCAAAATTAGAGGGTTACCTTAAGAGTTTTCACAAAAAAGCAGGTTGAGGGTTGCCAAGAGTCTTATAGTTCAACTAGAATCTCTTGATGATGTTTTCAGAAACTTAATGTTGCCACACAAAACACTTGCCATAACTTGATTATAAGAACCTATGTTTTTAATTTAAAAAAAATTATAAAACTTAATCATAAGAAGTAGATGCCCCAAAAATGATTCAATTGATAAACAAATCATGTAATATCAATGGCCACCATTTTTTTTTCCACAACAAATTTCACTATTGCATTATTGATCATGTTATATATTCTGATTTGGGTGCTCACTAGCATAATGCTGTTATATGTTTTTTGAGTTAGATTTTAGGTTCTAAGTTTATTTATTTTTTAAATTCAATATTAGAGTGAAGGAATTTTAAACTTGAATAGAAATGCAAAGAAGCATCAATTAAACTATAAGGTCCTTCACTTCATTGTAAAGTTTAACTTGTGAATAAAGTGTAAATTATAACCAAAAAAAAAAACATTTTTATTCTTAAAATTTCTTTCGCATATCTTCCATCATATAAATGCTTAAATAGAGCATTCATCCAAGACTTCAAATGAACTTTGCAATTGAAAATTCTTCTCCAAAAAAAAAAAAAATTGCAATTGAAAATAAATTATTTTAACAAGAAACAGATTCTATAATGGCCTAGAGGAGTTGAGGTTGTCGCAAAGGGAACACATAAAAGTCCGGTTATTTATTGAGAACCCAATAAAGTCTGATAAATCTCACTTAACCAATAAATCCATCTGAACTCAACAGGTCAACCAATCCGATTCCATGTGTGCTTTGATTGGGTTCTAAATTTTTTGAAAGCTCGGGATAGACAAGATTTTCAATCCAAATGACTTAAATCAATTGAATTTATATTAGATTTTGAGATTCTAAACAATTCATTAATCCAATTTATTTTTACATTTTGAGAGTTAACTTTGATGAGGTTGAAATATGATCAATTGAGTAAATATATGATCAATTGATTAAATTGTAATTATTTAACGCATATTAAATCAACATAGTTAAATTAAAACTCAATTTTTATAACAAAATTGTCTCAACCCAACTAAGTCAATCTAATTCATCCCTAAGAAAAGCATCTGACACATCCGTTCTACAATAGTTTGAGGAAAGGGAATAGAAGAGAGGAGAAAAAGTATAAAGGAAAAAAAATGGGTGCAAGTAATAGATTTTTTTAATTAAATTTAACTTATTTTCTTTTCTCTCATTTGGTTCCTCAATTATCATTAATTTTCATTTCAAAAGGAAAATGATTAGGATAAACTACCAATTATAATATTTTTTTTATTAATTTTAAAAAGAATCATGTTAACAAAGGATCTTGTAATTCTTGTTAATAAGAGGCTTGTATGATACGAGAGATCAAACACATATTTTTAATTTTTAAACAAAGTATTTTTATATATATTTTTTTTCACAAAAAATTTAAAAGCTATTATTTAAATATGCATATACCAAACGGGTCCTGAAATATATAAACTGCATTTATTGTTCTAGAAATATAGCTCATATAATCAATTAACATTTCCCTTTCAAAAAATATATATATATAAATTGACATCACAAAATTCACAATTAATTTTTTTTTTTAATACATATTAAATCCTCCACTTTCTTCCCTTTTCAAATTCCCCCAGTTTGGGGGGATTTTAACTAAACGAGGGGTTTGGAAACAAGAGTTAAGTTTCCCAATTATACAAATCAATCAGGAAAAAATCAAGCATATTATCCCTAGCAATTTATTATATGAAATGTGCAATGCAGCTTCTATTATTAAAAAAAAAAACTAAATCTTTTAGACAATCCAAAAAGGAGATTAAACAATTAAAGAACAATTTCAAATATAATGTTAAATGATTGCTCCGAAATAAACATTTAAAATAAATAAATGGGCCTATAAAAAAAATCAAAGGGAAAATAAAGATATAATTAAAAAAAAAAAAAAAAGGCCATGTGGGGAAGATGATTGTTGAAAATATCAACGGTAAAGATGAAACACAACTGCCCACCTTCCCCAGATCAATGTTGCAGAGAACTCTTTCGGACACAGTGCACTTTTTGTTGCACAACGCCGATACACACAATCCCTGCTTTAACTAAAACAACAAAACCTTTGTGTTTTATTTATATACAAACTAAGATTAAACATTAAAACAGACATTTGAAGCAAAACCCATAACACAGAAAATAGAGAGAGACAGAGAGAGACCTAAGAGGCTGAGTGAGTGTTTGGGGTATATATAGATAGGTGAAGGGATAAGCTACGATTAGGGTTTTGTGTGTTATGGAGCATGAGGAGGTAATTACTAAAGTACCCTTTTCTGTGGTCATTTTTTTATTGGAGCGGGCAAGAATGGGCTTGGACTTTGACTCGGCCTGCTTAAAATGTTTCCGGGCTTATTTTTTACATTTTAATTTTATTTTTGGGAAATTATTATTATTATTATTATTGGTAATATGGCTTTGCAAATATTGAGTAATTGTAAATGAGTCTGTTACAAAAAAGCTACTAGCATAGTCTCATAAAAAACCAGCAAGTTCTCCACCACATGCGGTAGGTTATCAAAATACAAATAGTCATTAGATTGGTTAGTTCTTAACTTAGCAAATGCATCAATACACTAGTTTACTTCTTTAAAATATGTTGAACTTTAAATATGTGGAAATTTTTCAAGGAATGGTTGTACATTAAAGTATTATTTTATATTAATTCCCTTAAAAAAAAAAGAAAAAGAAAAGAAGAAGTAAAAAACAAAATATTAGTTTATGGGTTTATGCAATTTTTTTGTTTTGTTGACGAAATGGCTTTATGCACTTATTATATGAGTAGTGCACCCCATTATGACTATGTCTCTTAATCTCCCACGAATTAGAGGATGAAGTGAATATTAGAAATATATATTGGGGTATTTTTGGTGAGTACAGGGAAGTGAAAGCTTTGCCAATTTATTTATTTTTAATTATTATTATTATTGTTGTCGTAGTGGCTGTTGTTGTGGGAGGTCAGTAGAATTGGTACCATTGGGCCTGGTCCAAGCAACATAAAGACCCAATTACCAACTAAATTGACACAAGTAGGCCCAAGAGGACCGAAGGAGAAGCCTTTAGC
This sequence comes from Quercus suber, assembly GCF_002906115.3. NCBI lineage: Eukaryota > Viridiplantae > Streptophyta > Magnoliopsida > Fagales > Fagaceae > Quercus > Quercus suber. The sequence goes on along the minus strand of NW_027069488.1, from coordinate 1,360,339 downwards.
TGAAGGGCATTTTTGCCCCGGGAGGTGCTTGGACGAAGATCACTCGAAGAAAGCAAGATGAAAACTATATGAGGTTGGGGCATGTGACTCGAGGGAGACAATAATGACTAGAATGGATAAGGTCAAGGGGAAGTTTCTCAAAAAAGCATCTATCACTTTCACATTAAATGCACTGCACCAATCATACTAGTCGCATTAATGGCTAAATGACACTTAAACAGTGCCAACAAAGAATGTAATCTACTTAACATGGCCTCAAAAGGAAGAATGGAACAAGTATTCTGAAGGAGGGTCAACAACCCTCTATGTGAAAGATCAAGATCGAAGCAGAAGCACTATAAAAGATAAGAGATCTCCAATGAACAGGGATCAGATCCCTACTATCAGAGAGAGAAAATACTTATATTTGTAATCTATCAAGTGTAAAAAGCTCTTCGGCCATTCTAAGGAAGATAAATCAAACATATTATCCTTAAAAAACTAGTTTAAACCCAATTATATTGTTTTTTTTAAAAAAAAAAATTTAAATTTAAAATTTAAATTTATTTATCTTTGAATCAAAATCTACCTTTTTAGGAGTCCAAGAGTTGGTCCAAAAACTCATCTCTACAAATTAATTGTGATGAACATTGATCCAAGCCCAATCATCTTTTGGGTCTTGAATTTTTGACCCATACAATTATTATTATTATTATTATTATTATTATTATTATTATTATTATTATTATATGAACACTTTGCCGATTCCAATTATAAGATGGAAAAGTTCAAGTATAAAGTATTAAAAATAATTCAATTCTTGGTTATCAATTGGAGGGGATCTTTTTTCATGGAAGAAAAAACGTAAACGTAACATTTGAAAGCAAGATCCATTTTTATAAAATGTTTGTTTCTTTTCTATATAATGTTAGTTTTCATAACAAATCCAAAATTTCAAGAGGATTTTCATAAAAGGATTGCTGCCACGGTAATAAAACAGTATCCTCTACCTCCATCTTTCTAAAAGCAAACTAAATGCGGCTACCTTCACCTTTCTTCAGAACATACCATAAAGAAGCACAGTTTTATTGGACTGTGGTGGTTAGCGGAGTTATCTTTACCCCTTATCGGAACATAGGTAGTAGTGGGTGTACACAGAAAGTCTCATCATCTAATTTTAAGTCATAAATCATGTAATACACACTTCAACCATGACTGAAAATTAAAGCCTAAAAAGCCTGTAAGGTTGCCTAAAATTTTAAGCATTAAACGAATTCTATTATTGAGGAAGAAGAAACTCTTTACAAGCATGCCTCAAATATTCCTTTGCAAGCCAAAGACATATTCCAAATCACACATTTAAGAATCCAAAAAATTAAATCTTTTCATATCATGATATAAAAGAAATCCATGGATATTCGATACTATAAAAAGGCAGACTCAATACGCACAAAACAGTTGTGAAATACATACACATAAGTTAAGAAAACATGGGAATTGGAGAAATAGAAATGAGCCTAATGCACCAAAAATCACTGTTCTGTTTCTCACACGGTTATTTTCAGAAACAATTCCACTGCCAGTTCATGACTGAAGTAAGAAGATGCAAGCCCAAAACCAAATACCACAATATGGAACCATGAAGCAAATAGCAACCTACAGGCCCTGATCAATCAGGTAATCCCCCAACCTCTCGACAATTATGTTACACTGTCCAGGGGTCAAAGGTTCATCATATATACCAAAAATCAAAGCTTGGCCGGTTTTCTTCACAGTGATACCACCAGCACCCTGCATAGCAAATTGACCAACAAAACTATAAATATATATATAAAAATGCAACAATAAAAATATATAATTTTGGCCAAAGCAAGAATAAGAATAAAGGAGAGGAAGCACTTATAATTGAATGCGACCACATGAACCATTACTTAATGTGAAATTTAGCTGGCATGCATCAAACTAAATATGACAAGCAAAGTCACCCCACGAAAAGAATTAAAAATGCTAGTGAAAATTCTGGATTGTAAACTATTTCTCATAAAGATTTTATTCAGCAACTTTTTCTCAGTATTATTAGAAATTTCACCCTTCATTAGGAATCCAATTTGGAAAGTGGTGGGGCTTTGAAATAGGATTATGAGGAATCCTTTTTGTAAAAGGCATGGGGTTTGGTACTCACTTATGAATGGGGCCGCCGCCCTTGTGGACTGATTATGCAAACTTCATCATCAAAAGAAAAATGAAAAAGGAAATCAGGACATGTTTATAGATCCAATAGTACTCAAGGACAACTCATGTCTTCAAAGAACTTGCTCTTGCTTTATGAAAGTAAAGCAAAAGCAATTTGAATTCAATGTGTTGGTGTGGTGTCCTTGTCTGTCTGCACAAGAGACTGTTATTGACAGGGACTAGCAAATTGTGAGCAACGATGACTAGGAATAATAGAGATGGTCCCACATATGAGATTCATTTGCTCTATTATTATTGTTTTAAGGGGTAGCCAGGTACATGATTGATGGTTCACAATAACCTTAAAGTAGAAGATAAAGCTCTCAATTGAGTCTTTCAGGGACATTACGGGGTGCATATAAGAAATTATAAGTCAAAAGTTGCATAAGAAGTCAAGAGTCCATGACAAGGTGCATGTAAGGGGTCCATATAATAATTTGAAAGTCAAAAGGTGAAACAACCATGAGTCCATGAGGCACAGTAATTATGACCAAGTTCGTATAAGAAATTGTATAACCTTAGCCACACATTGAAAAATCATTATACACTCAATAAATGAAAACAGAAGAATAGGTAAGATTTTATCAATAATGTTTCAATGGGTCTTGAACCACCACCTCACCCTCCACCAAGCACTTATATAAGGGGAGGAGGTGCTGGTTGAGATAGAGCTCATTGGATTATTAAACGAACAACTAATATTGGGAAAAGATAGAAATCCAGAACAGCCAGAGTAATGAGAATCCAATAAAAGGCCAATACCAAAAAAAAAAAAGATACCTAAAAACATATTAAGACACACAGAGCAAAGTAAAAATCAACTAAGCATTGTCTACGGGTAATGAACCTGGGTATTATCAAGGAATCAGTTAGGGATCTCAACAATGTAATTATTATGACTAATTGGCAGATTACAATATATGAAAACATACTACAAGGACTCAAGATACAAGTGTTGTGTGCAAGCATGGGCTCAGGAGTTGAGGCTTTCCAATCCCAATCTTGTAGCATGGCAAGGAAATTTATTTGAAGCATCCAATTTTATTTCATCTATGCATCAAGGAAAGGCAAGTTCCTACATAATATATCTTATAGAGTACTTAACCCCTATTGCCAATATTTTATAAGGTCTACATTATTTCCGAGTGTCACATAACATGGGTGTGGAACTACGGTATGCGCTAAGATGCCCCTAATGTTTCTGCATACTTTTAACAACTAATCTTATACAGCTACTATATGAAGATTTTATACAAAATAGCTCAAACAATAATAACATTATTATCATCAATTATCAACCACCGTAAGAGAAACATAAAAATGAAAGGGGGGTAAAAAGAATGAAAAGAGCATACAACACCTTTCATGAATAACAGCTACTGCCTCAAGATCAACAAAAGAATTAAGGTAAAACCATCAATCATAAACAAATGTAAAAGAAACAATGAAAGAAAAACGGGAGGATTAATAGAGCTTAAAAAAACACCTTCTTCCCACGAATAACAGCTCCAGGCTCTCCCTGAATAACCATGTACTTTGTGCCACCAAGATGTAGCCCAGTTGGGGCAAGAGAGCCAGGTTCATCAAAATCTTTTATGATGGCAGCAACTTCTTCCGGCTTGAACTGCAAAAAAACTCACCGTTAGTTTGCAGCTACATCTAGATTTTACAATAGAAGAAAAGAAAGCATATCCTAAAAGTATAAAATATGCTTGAAATGTAAAACCGACTTTAATCTCTCTATTCTAAGCCCTTTCATGCATAAAAAGTTACCAAAAAGGTCGCGAATCCAGCAATAAAAACATGGAAGCTTAAATGGTACAACTCAGAATCAATTTTGAATCAGAAACCAATATCACCATCCGATTTTTATCACCAACAACAAATCCTTAGTCCAAAAACAACGGGGTCAGCTATGGACTCTTAATAGATTAATTGGGTCGTTCACATGAAAGTAAAATTTTCCAGGCCATAAAGAGATACCCAACTCGTAGATAAACTAATACAAAGTCCAAAAGCAAATCAATGTGGTAATTATCGACATTACCATAGCAAACTCATTGATTCGTCCAAAACTGCATTAATTTCATATGAATCTGCGTGTATTTTCATACAAATCAATCGCGAATAAAAGCATTCCCTAATGCCTTTGATCTAGTCATTCATATTACTTGTTCATCCACGCAACTAAGCTTAATTCGACGGTCAAACCAGTTTAGTCAACCAATCCATTATCGGGGACCAAATCAATACAAAGAAAAAAACAAAATCGTAAAATTCAAAATTTTCCTCTCCAATCCAACGAATTTCACCGAAAAATCCCGAATCCAAAACCTAAAATTTCAACAGATTCAAAATCAAATCACATTTATTCCATCCAAATCAATTGCGGAACTACAGTGACATCCAGATCCTCAAGAAATGAGACGGATCAAGGTATAAAACATTTTCCTGATAAAATTTACCGAGAAAACAAACAGATTCAAAAACACCAATCCTCCACATAGATCAATTTAAAAATAAAAAAAAGAAAAAAAAAATTCAGAAAAATAAAAATCGAACAACTGAAACAACCAGATCTAACCGAATTCTGAAAATCAAAACCAAAAAAATCTGAAAGATTAGAGAGAGAGAGAGAGAGAGAGAGAGGACCTGAGGGAAGGTGGCGCTCTGGGCCCAGACGCTGCCGTCGTGGCCGATGATGGCCGCGGCGGTGAGATGCTGACCCTCGATGTCGCACATCAGATGATCATCAACGTAGGTCTGCCACGACATCTTTTCAATCTCAAAAATCAAATCCTCACCGTTGATTTCTTTCTTAATTAATTAATTAATTTTTTTTTTAAAGTTTCAAAATTCTCTTATCTCTCTCTCTCTCTAGAGTGAGCTGCAGGGTTATTTTGGTTTAAAGGAGAAAGGTATAAATAGTGAGAACGGAAGGGGCGATTGGTAGAGAGAGAATATGGTGTGGGGCCCACTTAAGAGGACCGTTATGATTAGGACCAGTCGGTGATGTAATCTCAGCCCTACGTTTTACAGGCATGATTGAATGAGTGCCGTTCACGTTCTCAAAAAGAGACTGCTTTTTTCTATCAATGTTAGATCTCCATCTTCTACCGTACATGTGGAAACGTGGTCGCTTCTTCTTTTTCTTTTCTGTTTTTAAAAAAAAAAAAAAAAAAAAAAAAAAAAAAAAAAAAAAAAAAAAAAAAAATTTTACCTCTAAAGCTTCGTTGTAAATTCTAGGTCAAATCTGATAATATTTTTTTTATTGACCGAAAAATTTGGGTATAAAAAGTTGTAAAATGTTTTATTTCAATAGAATTTTGAAAAATATTTTTTAATCTTGGCTTGCACAAACTCTCTCTCTCTCTCTCTCTCTCTCTCTCTCTCTCCTAATTTGGCTCGCACAAACCCTCCATCTCTTCTATCTTTCTTTCTCTTACATAAGGATTCTAGGGGCACAATTTCTGAATGTCACATGTTAATGATGGTTTTGTAATTATAGTGGTAGTGTACTCCGATATAGTGCTTGTTGCACTAGTTGACATTTTTTTTTTGGTAAATTCGATCGGGGTTTATACTAACCTTGTGAGTTGTGAGATAAGAAAACGTTTTCATTAACGTCTTTTAACTTGGCTTGTACAAACCCTCCATCCCTCCTGTCTCTCTTTCTCTCACATATGGATCCCGGGTCACAATGTCAAATGCTAACAATGGTTATCATCCTTGAAAAACAACAGTTTGAAATTATAATGGTTGTACGCCCCAATATGGTGGTTGTTGCGCTAATCAAGTTTTATATAGTTTTGGGTGAATCCAATTGGGTTAGCACCAACCTCGGGAGTTTTACATGGTGATTGATTAGGTTGTGAAATAAGAAAATGTTTGCATTTTACGTCATAAAAAACATCTGAAAATCTTTTTTTTTGCAACCATTTGAGATAATACAACCAAACAATATATATATATATATATATATTGTGTATGTGAGATTCGAATCCATATTCATGTGGAGTTGTGATGTGCCTTTATGTTAGAACATTTTTCTTTCTCCCTTGTGCGTGTGTTTGTTTCTCAAAAAAAAAAAAAAATCATTTTTTTTTGAGAGTTTCAACTTATGGCGTCCGCTTCTAATGATAGTTATTTATCATCAGACCAAGACACCAATTAGTTTTTGGTGTAGGCGAGAATTGAACTTCAAATATCTTATACAACCATAAGCAGTGGCGGAGCCAGAAATTTAGGTCAGGGGGGGCAAGATTAAAAGACAAGATTGGAAGTAAAAAATTAATCTAAAAAAATTAATCAATATTAATAACAAAATAAATACAATTTATGGTTAAGAATAATCAAATTAAGAGATCATTATAAATACAAAGAGTTTAAACATATAATTTGGATTATAAATTTATGGTTAATAATAGTCAAATCAAGAGATCCATCTAAATATAAATAGTTTAAACATATAATTTGATTCTTCAAAAAATTAAATAAATAAATAAATCAAAGCAAAAGTATTAAGAGTATGCATATCTATGAATATTTGAATGTGTGATTTAAAAGCCCAACTTGAATGCTTTTAAAAACTCCATAGAAACTCTGAGATCCAAAGAAAGAGGATGGTATGAAAAGAATTTTTTTTCTTTTTGATGGGAGGCATGCTTTGTTTGCATTATATATACTTTTTTTTCCCAGAGTTCTATGCTAGTACTGATTTCTATTCTAGCAAAGTTGTTTTTTTTTTTTTTTTTTTTAATCATTACCAAGTGGTACCTGCATTTTTATATTATGAGAAATTTTGGTGCCACACCTAATTACACAACCTTACCCACAACTGCCCATGTGGCAAGTTGTGGTTGGTAGAAGGGTGATGGTGGGTCCATATGAAGACACCTCTCCACTAACCAAAACTCGCCACATGGACGAGTTGTGAACAAAGTTGTGTAATTGAGCGTGGCACCAGAATTTTTCTTATTTTATAGTTGTAAAATTGTAGTACGTTTTTGTTTAGTCCATCAAGTTTTTGTGTTCAGACTACTATTCAATGCATCAATGCAGAGTTTTTTATTTTATTTTATTTTATTATTTTTTTTAAAAATCATTACTAAGTGGGACTCATTGATTTTATATATAGAATTGTACTAGGAGTAGAAGTCTACTACTACTAGGAGCTAGAAAGGTAACGTGAATTGTTTTTGTGTTCATAGATATTTTTTTTATCTTTTGTGCGCCGCCCGGGGGGGGGGGGAATAAGGTATTTCAAGTTATTATTAGTCAAAAAAATTTGAAAGTTCAGAGGGGGCAGGTGCCCCCCTGCCCCTTCTGACCATAAGAGACTTTACTAGTTGGTGCAAAATTATTTTTATAGAGTAAAATTTAAGTATAGTTATTGTAATTCTACCTTAAGTTTTTTAATGGAATTAAACCAAATGATTGAATTGAATAATCAAATAAACGAAATGACGTTGTTATCATTTTCAGTAACAAATAAATTAAAAAAAAAAAAAGTTGTGGACTTTTTTTTTTGGGGTAGTGCTAGCATTGTATATTAACCCAAAGATTGCGGAGTTACCATAAAAAGAAAAAATTCATTATTTTTTTAAAACTTTTGGGTCCCAGATGAGTTGTGAGGATAATATTGAACGGTCCTATCTTTGTTTTTTTTTTTTTGGTGAGAAGAGTACGGTCCTATCAATTATGATAGATTCTAATACAACGGTCGTATCAAACATGTATGATTTCATATTTCTAATTTTTGCGTTTAGCTTAAGCTAAAGGTCTACATGACTCCCATTAAAAAAAAAAAGAAAAAAAAAAAAAGAAAAAGGTCCTACGCTACTTGGCTATGAAAAAGAAAAATTCTCGGACCAACGTTGTTTAATTTATTTACTTGAATGGGTCATGCATCATATGATTTTGACCCTCTTATTGATAATGTGAAATAATGCCAAAAAGAGAAAAAAGAAAAAAGAATTTGATTCTTTTAATTATTTGATTTTTTTTTCCAAATAACATAGGTGGATTATTTGAATCAGACGTGATAAAATTTCTCTTAAGTTAGATCAAAATCAAATACCACTTCCGCATGTTTATGTTTATTATTTACAAGTGACTCCTTTAACACAATTTCTTTCTTTTTTTTCTTTTCTTTTTTTTTTTTTTTTTTGAAAGCAACACAATTTCATGTGCTAGTTAAATAGATATTAAGGGTTGGTTTAAATAATTTAACGTGATTCTATAGTTTATCTATCTTTTTATTTAAAAAGACATTTGTTGAGGAATTTTTTTTTTAGCCTTTTGTTTCATATTGAGCTACAAAATACAAACAAGTATTGGGTATAAATTATTGGGCCCGAATAAGTATTAGTCAATTTATTTTTCTTTGTAAGTTATTGGGCTTTTGGCCGACATTACTTCACTCCGTGGACATGGGTGGGGCCCAAAAAACCTTTGGAATTTAAGATATTCTTTTAATTGTTTTATTCATATTTCTTTGCAAAAACACATATGGAGAATTATTTTAATCTCATGCGATAAATTTTGCTTAGGCTGCATCTAATGACAAATACCACTTCCTCATGTACGAGTGACTCCTCTATCACAATGTCAATGCTAGTTAAAGAGATATCAAAGGTTTCCTCACAACAACAAAAAAAGAGATATTAAAGGTTGATGATTATATAATCTATCTATTATTTTAGTTAAAAGGAATTTTGTTAAGGGTTATTTTTTCGGCCTTTGTTTTATAGTGGACTAAAAAATACAAACAATATTGGGTATAAAATATTGGCCCAAACAAGTATAAACCCATTTATTTTTCTCCATAAGTTATTGGGCTTATGACCCATGTTACTTCACCACAAGGGTTGGGCCTTGTCGTATATCTTATTTCCAACTTGGGTTGAACTTCAAGGCCCACACTTTAGGGGATTAGATTAACATAACTAATCCTCTAATTCAAGCAAAAATCATAAGTAGCTCACACATCCATACGTGTTCACTACCTATTACCTAACACAAAACTCTCACATTTCATTTTCTCACAAGCAAGTTGGCCTTTCAACAACATCTTTAGTAGGAGGAAGATCATATTTGTTTTTCCAAGCTAGCAAATCTCAGACCTTTGATTCTCTCTTCATTCTTCTTCTTAAAATTCTTTTATCCATCACCAAAAGCTTCAATTTTGTTAACCAATTCCACATAAGAACATTTCTTATGCTTCTAGCACCATCATTAAAATGTTTTAGTAGCTCCATAACTTCACAATAAGCAAATTTCTAATAATCATAGCTCACTATTTGCTTCATTCTCCATCACTCTTGACTAATTAGCTATTGGTCATTATCTACACAAAATGATATATGCTTTTTGCAAAAAGAATTGACAGAATAACTTATCTGCTATTGGCATGCATTACCATAGCGATGTTCTCCTCCTCTCCGTCCAATTATTAAAATTTAGCTTATTATCTTTTCTCTGATATTCATCATTAATATTTTATTTCACTGTTGAAGTTTATGTTATTGTGCTGTAGATATTTGTGTTAATGTGTTAATCTCTTTAATTTTCATTGCTGGACACTTCTTACTTGATTATTAAAACTATTTTATTTTGTCATTGTTGAACATGTACTCTTAACCTTGTTAAACTCTCTTTACTTTAATTTGCTAAATATGTTTGTTTAACATTACTCGATTTTTTTAATTAGTTTGTTGGACTTATTCATTCAAAAATGTTGGTGGATATGTTACATTTGTAATCGTACTTGTCACCAAAAGCTACATGGTACATGGTATTCTTAGACACCATTGTAGCAGGTAACAATTAATATTAGTGTTGTTGGTTGTCACTTTACTAGACTCATAGGTTTATTTACTATAAAATCTCTCATTGTTGCTTAAATGCTTTATGTCATAGCTACACCACACCACATTTTATCTTATTTCACTTTTGAATTATATTACTTTATATTTAAAGGATAAATATAATGGTAATAACCAACTGGTGACCTGTCGGCAACTCGGCATGAGTTCTATACTTGACTCCCCTCAAAGATTACAAGAATTAAGACCGGTGTTGTAAAGGATGTTGATCAGAATTCCTGCTTCGTCCCTGCTCATAGACACTTGAGAAATGAGGTCAATGACCATTGTGGATAGAATAATAAGTATTTGGATATTTGAAAAGTGAATAAGGGTTGAGTCCACTATCCAGTTGCACCAAACCCATCCGGATGATGCCATATGTCCATTGTTGGGTGTCAGGATGGATCTAGTACAATTGGACAATGGACTGATCCAACTATTGAAGTCCTTGGAAAGTAGGTCAGAAATAGCAAAGGAAGTAGTTGGTTTCTTTCATGGCCTCTTCAAACTTCGAAGCAAGAGAACAGTTGGAATAAATGAAGTCACAGTCACAAATGTTGTAGATCCGATGATGACAAATGCCATGAATGAAGCTTTACTTCAAGACTTCATAGCAGAGAGAAGTACGTGTAGCTCCATATGAAATACGCCTAATCTTAATTTTGTTTAATTTAAAGAATTACACAATAAAAACATTTTACGCTGAAATAAATCTATTAGAAAAATAAAAGCATGAAACCTTAATTTTGTTTAATTTACAGTATCATTGAGAAATTTTTAGGTATTTTTAGAATATGGAGAATTGTTCTTTTTCTTCTTATATTTATGGTAGAGTCCACTCATTAAATTCATGGTGGGATTCATCATGAATGTGAAAAGAATGAGCATAATTTTTTCGTAAATACCTAACAATTTTTCATTACAATAATGCTATGTCATGAGCATGCATATAGCATATTGTCTCCAAGAGTGCGCATCGTGTCAGGATAGGAATCTTACACTTGTCTCTTCGATTGGATAACTATAGGAAGCATATCCCTTGTAATCTTGATTTTAGAGATTAGCCAAACAATTGTTTTGAAATAAAATATGATATTAACTAAAAGTAGTACCGTTTTATCAAATTAGAGAGATTTCATAGGAAATTGTCGGGGGGAAAAAAAAAATACTCAAACTACTCAAGGCAAATAAATTGTTAAAAAAAAAATCACCAATATTTAATTTTTTAAAACCATTTAGAATTGAAAGCCATAAGTTGCAATTGAACTATGGATTTGAGAAATCTATGAAGCTACAAGTTTGTTGAAAAGTTGAAGGATTTAAAAATCTAGTAGTCTAGGAAACTACCATTATGTATTAATGAGAAATAGTGAATTACAATTAAACTAAGGATGTTGAGTCGACGTAGAATTCTAGTGGAGGACTCTTATGAGGATGTTTTACATACTCTCTAGAACTGTCCAGCTCTCACGCCGATACGGGATTCTTCTTCAATTCGGTTGTTCTGCCAAACTAGAATCTTTGACAAATTAGTGGATTTATTTTGGTACATCAAGGTTGAAGGAAAAGAGTTGAAGTTATTCTCTATGTTGGTTTGGATCATGGTTTTAAAAACCTAACCGGGAGCAAAATCGAATTTGCCTCTAGTTCCTGGTTTTTAACCGGTTTTGGGAATTTTTTTCGGATCGGAGTGGTACCTAGTTCCCAGTTGAACTAGTTGGACCGGACCCTTTTTTTAAAAGCATGGTTTGGAGAACCTGGTACCGTAGAAACCAGCTACGAAGCTCCTGTGAGTACCCGATCTCTCATGTCATTCCATCAGCTTCCTAGGCTCTGGCTGAGTTTCTCCATCATAATCCAAGAACCGACTCAATATTTGACTCAACCTCCAGCTTGTGTTTGTTGGCACCCTTCCATTGCTTTGCTTTTAAAGGTTAATTTCAATGGAGCAACCTTCAGAGACTTAAATGTAGCAGGCCTTGGAGTTGTTATTCAAGATAGTAAGGGTAGAGTCAAGGCGTCACTATCTAAAAAAATTAATCTTCCCCCTTCCTTCGACGATGCGGAAGCACTAGTAGCGGTACGAGCAATTCATTTTGCTCAGGATCTTGACTTGTTTGCTCTTATCTTGGAGGGTGACCCAGGTGGTCATAAATGCTTTGAATAGTGAATACTACGAATGAATCTCTAGACTCCTTTGGTCATCTACTGGAGTTAATGAAACCTACTATAAATGCCTTTATCAGTATCTCTGTCACTCATACTCGTAGACTAGGTAATGTTGTAGTTCATACCCTAACTAAACATGCTAGATATGTTAGAGGCATGGTTTTAGAAACCAGACCAGGCGCAAAACCGGATTGGTTTCCGCTTCTTGATTTTTCCCTGTTTTTGACTGGTTTGGTCAGTTTTGGGCTTTTTTACTAGACTGGATTGATATCTGATTCCTAATTGAATTGTTCGGACTGGTTTGGTTTTTAAAATCATGGTTAGAGGTTTAGAGATGTGGTTGAAGGAAGTTTCTCCATATCTACATGCTGTTCTTTTAGACGATTATGACTAATTTTTTTTCAATTTAAGTTTTACAGGCATTCTTCTAAAAAAAAAAAAAAGAACTAAGGATTTAAAGGATCTAATGAACTACAAATTTAACAATATGACAATGCTTCATAAATGAAAGAGTAATGATTCTTGTGGTGGCAAGCCTCTTGGCTTTTGACAAAGCTTCTATGTGTTGTAATAGACTTGTTAATTCTTAGTTTTATGCAATTATCATGGTTAACCAAAAAAGAAAAAGAAAAAAGAAAAAAGAAAAAGAAAGAGTAATGATTGTAATCAGACTACTTATTTGCATTAACTTCTTACATTGAATCTTAAATCCTTAAACTAGAAACAAAGGAAATAATATAACAACTAGCAAGTGAGAGATGCATAAATTGAGTGAGTGGTAAGAGGTCTCTTCCTAAAAAATGGGTCTTCAATTTATACTTGAGGTCTCAATGGTTATCGATGGTTCCTTCTTGCTGTTTGGCTTTTTTCCTTGCACCCAAATAACACTTGACATTAATTCCCTAGTGTTATTTGAAATTTTGTAACTAGTCATATTTATCTGATACTATCTATACGTGGGTTCTAGTTAGCTCAACTGACAATGATAGTTCAAATAGCGTTGAAAACACTATGAATGTTTAGACCCTCAAACAACAAATTACCAATTCAAGCTTTATATCAAACAATGTATGTGCGGAAAATGATAACAAGCTTATAACAGAATTGATAAACAATCTAAACCATAAATAATCACAATCATAGTAGTAATTAAATGGTAAAGATAAAGGGAAGAGAGATGCGAATACAAGGACAACACACGATGTGTTATCGAAGAGGAAACCGAAGCCCTCGGTGTAAAACCTCTTCGCCACCTTCCAAGCGGTCAATAATCCACTAGAAAATGTAGTTGGGATACATGAACAGCAATAGACCCTCCAAGTCTAATCTACCCAGGTACCTAAACCCTCCAAACTTTTTGCTCTAACGTGGTTGCTCCGAACCTTTTTCTTCTCTAGCTTACCGGATTCCGCTATAGCCCATAGCATCGACCAATAACTATTGGTCCCTTCCAAACTGCTTCCCTTAGCACTAAAAGAACCTTCTCACAGACGTGAGTATGGTGAGAAAATGATTTGGTCAAGAACCTCTCAAGGATGTATCAATGGAGAGGAAGAGAGTAGAGGAATTTGAAAAGTCTCTCGGGTGAACATTATGGATGAGGCAACCTTGTTTTTCTCTAGAGTTTCTCTCTCAAAATTCTCTCTAGAAGCTCTCTACATTTCGTTGGAATGAGGGGTATTTATACTAGGGTGAGAATGGAATGTGAAACGTTAGGTTTTTCAAAACAGAGTGTTCTGGCGACTTGACCTCGCGATTGGGTTGAGTCGCGAGCTAACGGCCTGACCAGCTTGGGACTTTTGTCCTGTAGTGCAACAGCTGACGTGACTCTTCAGCTTTTGGCATGCTTGGCACGTGTGCAACTTCTGGCGACTTGCAAGCTACGAGGCACTCGAGAGATCCAGTCGTGAGTCCCTGTTTCTTTGCACAATCTTGAGCATTTCTTTACACTCTTTCACTCACTACCCTTACAAGATTCCCACCTAAATACATGGTTACTAAATGCTAAAATACAAGCAAATTTGGTACGGAATAATGTTAACAAGATGGTTGATTAAATTCAACCTTACAATCTCCCCCTTTGGCTATTCCGTGACAAAAACCTAAAACAAACTCTAGACTTAACGCGTGAATTGGGAACAGTTGGAAAACTCACTCACACCTAACTCTAGAATCTGTAAAGCTCTTGAACCATAAAACCAAAACATCTTCTGAAACACAATAACACAATAATATCATTGTATGCAGAAAACTTGTAATGCATATGGAACAAGCATAATGCGATCAAGTAAAATGGAATAAAGTAATAAATCATGGTTTGACCAAGCAATCACTGTAAGATAGTGACCACAATGTTCATTCTCACTTGGAATGAATATCAGGACATTCAAGCTGATAAGTACAAAGCAAATCACTTGAATGACCAATACTCAACCAATGCACAATACATGAAGTATATGCATTTAGGAATAAAATCCTGTAAGGGCACAAGAGTGAGAGTACTTAAGGAAAATACATAACATTTAGCTTGAAGTACAAAGCAACATAGCATAAAGGCTGCATAAGTATGGTACAAATCATAAAAGCCTACACATATGGATAGAAACACCCTAAAAGCTCACAAAAGCAATATGGGTACAAACTATAAAGTATTTTAAATAAACTAAAAGTGTTTAAAGTTTCTCCCCTTCAAATTGATGAGAAGCTGTGATGCACTTGTAACATATGTACCTGTAACCTGAAACACTTGCACAAAACGTATTAGACCCTCAAGGTAAAGCAAGTCATAAAAGGACAAGTATAATGTAACAGGTAAATTACGATCAAGTAATCATGATGTGAAACATGTGAGTAACTTGATCAAACATCAAACACCAAAACAAAATTTTCTTATTAGCTCAAAGTCTTCTCCCCCTTGGTATATGCATCTCCTCTATGGAATATCTCTTCCCCTACAAATATGCACGAGAAATAGACTCTCTCCCTAAGAATGTGCACAAGGGTCATACAGAAATGACAAAAACTCTCCAATATACTCTCTAGAGTATACTTTCCCTCTTTTTGTCAGGAATAGACAAAGGGTCAAAAAGAAATGAGGGCAAGAGATGAAGGTGATGGTGCCAGAAAACATCCAAGTTCAAACACTCGTCCTTATGGTCGTCCACCTCAGTGCTCAGCTGTGCTTAATACCCTCGTCCCTCCGTTACCACTAATGCCCATGTACGCTCGTCCAGTGTAGGACGAGCAGGCTGCATATCTCGTCCTTCAGTAATGACGGACGAGATGGGTAATAGAGCTAGACCTCGTCCATCATTAATGACGGACGAGGTCAATTCACAGACGGACTAAACACCCTTTCAACCAAAAGTTGTATCGCTTAAGTCTCAACGCAGATCTGAAGAGGTAACCCTTGTGGCAGTTATGGAAGTTATACACTGAATCCTCCAAACTCTACAACGATTGGTAGAAGTAACTGATTTCTACTGCTATATAAAGGCCTGTCTCTGCAAAGGTAAGGGGATCTTTTCCTTTTTCTTTCTCCGGAGAGAATTTGAGAAACGTAAAAACACAGTTTTCCTATCCTCCAGTTTTCTAACTTTACCATCGGAGAATCAAAGGCCGGCCACCACTGGTCTTCTCCGCTGACTTTCTCTGTTTTCTCAGGACTCTTCTTACTAGATCAAGAACATCCGGAGACATTCCAGCCCACTGACTCTTTAGAATTCCTTTGAATCTATCAGAATTTCTTGGGAAGTATCAGAAGGCATGAACGAGGATAATGATGCATGAGGGGTGTGAGATGAATGAGAAAATGAAGCTCAAACCTAAGAAAAAATAAATTGCTACAAAGTATAAAATAAACATGACATGCTAGGATGAAGAAACAAGGTATAGACCAATGCACGACAAGGGTAGTAAGGTGTGTGCAAGAGGTGGTAAAGTGCAATGTATGACCAATGCATGGAAAATGTACATGCGGGGCTAGGTGTGTTAAATACATAACCAAAGAACCCAACATGTTCCTAATGAGGAAACATGAGAAACCCCAAGGTTTGGTACTCATCGGAGTCCAAACAAGCGAGAAAATGCCTAAGAGACATTTTATCAAACACCTAGTATGCACACTATAAACAACAATGTGAAACAATGCATGAGCATCATGAAATTCACCCTTAATACATGCTTTTTTTGCCATAAGGGGCCAACATCCAAAGCAAATCAACAAAAGAAACCAATTCCATACAAAAAATTGACAAAAAATAAGTTTTCCTAACCCCTATGATGAAAAACCCAACCAAGAGCACAAATCTCAAAAAAACATAATCCAAGGATCCAAAACAATGAAAAGAGTTTAAATTTACCTTAGAGATGTTAATGGAATGAAAAACCATTCAAATTGATTGAGTTTTGATGTAAAAATATTGAAAGAGGGGTTTAAAAGTGGATGGGAGAGGTTTAAAACAATTTTCCACGAAAAGCCCTTTAACAAGCTGTTTTTGGGCGTTTCGCGATTAGGCGAGTCGCGAATTTCAGTCGCGAAAATTTTCGCGAGTCACGAGTGAGTCGCCAAAGCTTCTAGATGAAACTTGTGACTGGAGTTTCGTGATTGGCGAGTCGCCAAAACTTTCGCGACTAGCAAGTCAGTTGCCAGTGAGTCGCGAGTAAGTTGCGAAAAAAACTTTGACACCTGTTTTTCAACACAGAACATGTTTAAACAATAAAAAACAATGTAAGCACAAAACATGAACACAAAGAGCGATAAAAATCACTTCTAAATACATATAAAATGATCAAAAATATTTTTGGATTGATCTATATATAGTTGAGGACACACACATCACATTTAAACGAAGTATAATCGAACAAATGAATAAGGTATTCATTGAACATTAGGCATGTGTGTTGTGTGTGTGAATCAAGTGTGGAATAGTCCTTAGTCTAGAATGAAATTTCAATGATCAATTTAATCAAGTCATACACAACAAGTACTAAGTCAAGTGGTCTATCTCAATTATAGAAATGAACATATATGACCTTCCACAAGAAGATGATTAAATATTTTTGAAGCTTTTCATTTTGCTTCATTACAAATCATAACATTTGATCATTTTGAATCAATACATCTCATTTTGAGATCGATGCCTGAAATTTTTGATATTTCAAATTGATGAACAAGCCTTTGTCTTTTTGGGCATCATACATATTCATAAAAGTCGCTTTTCCTTTTTCCTAGTTGAATACTAGTATGTGCGATGGTTTTTGCAGCTCAATATCTCTTTTTATTTGGAGATTTACATTTGGTGAGCTTTTTAAGCAAAAACAATAAAATAAAGAGTGGGAAGATATATAGGCACAAGTCTATGCATGTATCAAAACCAACATGACTATTGACTAATCATTCATGACAAGCTTGAAGATCGATTTACAACAATTACATAAAGATGTCAAGATTTTTCCCGCAAAGATATAAATGCATAAAGAACAAGTTAAGCTCGTAAATGCACAAAGCCATCAGTACAAAGGTACAAGGCAAAACTCATAGGTGATATGTGCTCAAACATATATGATCAAACCTTTTTTTTTTTTTTGAATTTTTCACTTTTTATGTGGTTTTGGATTTTTACTCACACAAAACAAAAGCAAAAAGTAAGATCAAAACAAAAGCAATGCATACAAAGAAATGCAAGATACACAAAATGCATGAAGAAATGACATACAATGCATGAAGGGTCCTACAAATATTGAAAGAATTAGATCAAGGACTAAAAGAACACAAGCTCAACCATAGGAACCCTTCCTCATCCAAATGGAACGATTTTTTGGAATGAGTGTCTCAAGAGAAATAAGACGAGGGTTAGAAGAATGAGAACCGGAGATGCATATAGTTAAGGAGTTAAGAGTATTAAACATTTTCTTTAACAACATGCTATTTTCACTCAAATCCGGTTTACCCTTTCTAGCACATTTTCTAGGAAGCTCAAATTTCTCTTTTCTTTTGATTCTTTTAAGATCATGAAACTTAGAGCAATGAGGTCTTAGATGACCAAAAGCACCACAATGGTGACAAACAATGTGTTTAGGTTTACTAGGCTTTTTGAGAAGGGATCTAGTAACATGGTTTTGTTCTCTCTTCAACTTATGACATTGAGGTCTTATATAACTAATCACACCACAATGGTGGCAAGTTGGAACAACTTTAGATCCATCCAAAACCTTAGGTTAAGACCTAAACGGAGGCTTTGACTTAACAGCATTTTTCTCCACTTTTTGATTTTTTTTATGTGTAGGAATGTACATCGATTTGTCTTTTGAAGTAGAACACACAATAGGTACAAAATTGGGTACCACAACATGATTGCAACATATATTTTCATCCTTTTTAGCAATAGGTTCCACAATCAAACACTTGACATACATTTTCAGAGATTCATTCTCACATTTTAGCTCATCAACAAGTTTGTTAGACAAAACAAGTTTAGCATCCAAGTCCATATTCAAACATTCAAACTCTTTTAGCTTTTCAAGAGAATTTTCAATAAGTATCTTATATTTTTCAACTAATTTGTTGGATTCATTGAGCTTATCAATCAAATCATCATTTTCACAAAATAACTTGCTCAAATCCTTATTAAACTTCTTAGCCTTTTTTTTTCAAGAGTTTGATGTTAGGAATATCAACAATATCCAAAGATTCATGTAACATAGCATCACAATTATGAGGATTATCACTCATAGAAGCATTTTCACAAACACGTGACATGCTACATTTATCATCAACCAAATCATACAAAGAGGCATACAAAGCACAATCCATGACAAATAAACACAAGGGGTCAAGGATCATACTTAGGTATTTAAACCACAATAAGTGTACCCGCTCTGATGCCAAATGAAAGTTCAAATAGCATTGAAAATACTATAAACGTTTAGACTCCCAAACAACAAATTACCAATTCAAGTTTTATATCAAACAATGTATGTGCAGAAAATGATAACAAGCTTATAACAGAATTGATAAACAATCTAAACCATAAATAATCACAATCACAGCAGTAATTATAGGTAAAGATAAATGGAAGAGAGATGCAAACACAAGGACAACATACGATGTGTTATTGAAGAGGAAACCGAAGCCCTCGGCGTAAAACCTCTCTGCCGCCCTCCAAGTGGTCAATAATTCACTAGAAAATGTAGTTCGGATATATAAACAGTAACAGACCCTCCAAGCCTAATCTACCCAAGTACCTAAGCCCTCCAAGCTTCTTGCTCCAATGAGGTTGCGCCAAACATATTTCTTCTCTAACTTACTGGATTCCGCAATAGCCTATAGCATCAACCAATAACTATTGGTCCATTCCAAATTGCTTCCTTTAGCACCAAAAGAACCTTCTCACAGACGTGGGTATGGTGAGAAAATGATTTGGTCAAGAACCTCTCAAGGATGTATCAATGGAGAGGAAGAGAGTAGAGGAATTTGAAGAGTCTCTTGGGTGAAGATTGTGGATGAGGCAACCTTGTTTTTCTCTAGAGTTTCTCTCTCAAAATTCTCTCTGAAAGCTCTCTACATTTCGTTGGCATGAGGGGTATTTATACTAGGGTGAGAATGGAATGTGAAACGTTAGGTTTTTCAAAACAAGGTGTTTTGGCGACTTGACCTCGCGACTGGGTTGAGTCATGAGTTCAAGCCGCGAGCTAACGGCCTAGCCAGCCTGGGACTTTTGTCTTGTAGTGCAATAGCTGGCGTGACTCTTCAGCTTCTAGCATGCTTGGCACGTGTGCAACTTCTGGCGACTTGCAAGCCGTGAGCTACCCGCGAGATCCAGTCGTGAGTTCCTGTTTCTTTGCACAATCTTGAGTATTTCTTCACACTTTCTCACTCACTACCCTTACAAGATTTCCACCTAAATACAAGGTTACTAAATGCTAAAATACAAGCAAATTTGACACGGAATAAAGCTAACAAGATGGTTGATTAAATTCAACCTTACAGGCAACATTTTTGATGGTTGAATAAGGGATCTGGGGTTCAATCTCCGCTTACAGCAAAAATTAACTGGTGTTTTGGTCTGATGGTAAAAAAAGCTATCATCAGGAACGGATGCCATATGTTAAAACTCTCAAAAAAAAAAAAAAAAAAAATCTGATACTATCTACACATTCCCATAGTTGAATTGTGCTATATGTAAAGGTTTGTCCATGTGTTGCTTCCCTATGACACCATTTGTATATAGCTGGAGTATTAGTAAATTTAAATTAATTCATCAAACACTTTCTCAAACGAGCTCTAAGGGCGCTTAAACAAGGTTAAAGGGCAGTCAAAGTGCCATTCGAGAAATAGAGTTCCTAAAATGATAAATGGTTGTCTTGGTGGAACTCACTCAAATGGGGTTTTTAGTTTGCTCCACCAAGACAATTGTAAAAATAGGTTTTCTACATAATATGACCAAAAAAAAAAAAAAAAAAAGAAGAAGAAGAAGAAGGAAAAAAAGAGAGCCTTTTGAGCTCCACATGGCTTGAAAAGGCCAAGGCAATGTTTTGGATGGCTTTAGTGGGCTTGTATGATTAAAAGTGGTATTTTAATTGTGTTTTTTCAAGGAAATATATTTATTATGTATAAATAGTGTTTCATATTTATTAAATTAAAAAAGAATAAGTACTTTAATAATTTCTGAAAGCACAAACATATTTTAAGAGAACGATACAAAATTAAAGAGAAACTCACAAGATTCTCTAAGACTGCTACTTGTGGAGTCCAAGATTAGTTGTACAGCCTATAGCAAACTCAATCGAATGGATCTCTCAAAAAAAAAAAAAAAAAAAAAAAATCGAATGGGCTATTATCTTAAAGTTAAGCAAATTTATTCGTGCCTCTAAACATATTTCATTTCTTAAAGGCGAAAAGTACATTTTAGTCCCTATATTTTTAGGCGATTTCTATTTTAGTCCCTAAATTTTATTTTTACCGCTTTTAGTCCCTATCCTGAAAAACGGTTTCCATTTTAGTCCTTGCCGTTACATCATAAACAGATATTGCTGACGTGGCAAACGGCAGAATTAAAAAATATTAAAAATATTTTATTTTATTTTAAAATAAAATAAAATTTTAGTTATTAATAATTTTAAAATAAAAATATTAAAAATTTTAATTAAAAATATTTGTTCTTCATGTTCTTCTCCCTCAAAAACATGATTGCCAAAATTTAAAATTTTCTTTTCTTTTATTTCATTTTCTTAGCATCTAAACAAGCAAAAACATATACAAATCTATGCTCAAACTCAGATGAACTGACACAATCAACAAAAATTCCAAAAAGCCTTCCGACGCATCCTCTCTCCTTCTCTGCACCTTCCTCTCCTTTCCTTTTTCCTTTGTCCACTTCCTCTTATTTCCTCTCTCTTTCTTTCTCAATCTCACACTTCACATTTCCCTTCTCTCTCTCTCTCTCTCTCTCTCTCTCTGTGGATGAACTCCTAAGCTCAACAGCAAACTCCCTAGGGTTTCTAATTTCTCTTCCAATTCAACCATGGCGTCACAAATCGAACAAGGTACTCTCTCTCTCTATCTCTCTCTCTTCAATGATTTAAAGAAAATTGTTAGGTATTGTATTTTGACTTTGTAGTTGTTAATTTTTGTTCAATAGGAGCAGGAGTTGAGAGAGACTTAGAGTAGGGACTGACGATGATGACAATGACTCCAACGCCATCATCGACTCAAAACCCTCTCGCTAAGACTTCGCCGTCTTCGTCTCCATCGGCCACGGCCACAGCTCCGGCGTTAGTTCTATCCAACTCCGGCAAGCGGATCGATCAAGCCAGGAAGAGGAAGTACGTGAAGCAGGTGACTGGCCGGCACAACGACACCGTGCTCTACTTGGCGGCGCAACGCGGCGATCTAGCCGCTGTGAGGTAGATACTCGAAGATATCGTTTCGCAGATGATGGGGGGGGTTTGAGCGGCGAGGAACTTAAGGCCGAAGTCGCAGAGGTCCGAGCTGCGGTTGTGAATGAAGTGAATGAGTTGGGAGAGACGGCGTTGTTTACGGCGGCGGATAAGGGGTGCCTTGATATTTTGAAGGAATTGTTGACGTATTCCAGCACAAAAACTCTTACGAAGAAGAACCATTTTGTGGGGTTGATAGGTTATGGGTTTCAGAAAGAAAAAAGAAAAACAAACACTGATTTGTGTTATGGGTTTTGTGCATTGAAGGGAATTGACGATTTGGGTTGGATCTGTTGATTGTGTCAGTTAATCTGAGTTTGAGCATAGATTTGTATATGTTTTTGCTTGTTTGGATGCTAAGAAAATGAAATAAAAGAAAAGAAAATTTTAAATTTCTGGGCAATCATGTTCTTGAGGGGAAGAACATGAAGAACAAATGTTTTTAATATTTTTATTTTAAAATTATTAATAACTAAAATTTTATTTTATTTTAAAATAAAATAAAATATTTTTAATATTTTTTAATTCTGCCGTTTGTCACGTCAGCAATATCTGTTTATGATGTAACGGCAAGGACTAAAATGGAAACCGTTTTTCAGGATAGGGACTAAAAGCGGTAAAAATAAAATTTAGGGACTAAAATAGAAATCGCCTAAAAATATAGGGACTAAAATGTGCTTTTCGCCTTTCTTAAATTGTTTCTATTGTTTTTTCCCAAAAATTACCACTAACACTATCTCGACTCTCTCCCTCACTTGCAAAGTCTAGATGAATGCCTAATAGCAAGCACATTTTTCCAAAACCAATTCTAAAAAAAAATTGTATTATTGTCCTTCATTCACGTGTTTTTGTCTGTATAATTAAGATATATAGGCTGCAAGGCTAAGTGACTTTAATATGACCCACATCCAAAAGGAGAGAGTAAGAAATTTGACCTAGGAGGATAGGGCATAATTCACTCAACACTTATGTTGTCTTGGACATTAGGGGCATGATTTAATGTCGAGTCACTCGAGTGTCCTTTCTCCATTCCTACACTTCCTCATCAATCAACACTAGTTGACCGTGCCCTCAATTAAGGTTTGAGATAGAAATATAATGTTGCATATTTCCTTTTTTTTTTTTTTTTTTTTTTTTTTTTTTTTTTTTTTTTTTTTTTTTTTTTAAAAAAAAAAAAAAAAAAAAAGAAGAAGAAGAAGAAGGAAAAAAAGAGAGCCTTTTGAGCTCCACATGGCTTGAAAAAGCCAAGGCAATGTTTTGGGTGGCTTTAGTGGGTTTGTATGATTAAAAGTGGTATTTTAATTGTGTTTTTTCAAGGAAATATATTTATTATGTATAAATAGTGTTTCATATTTATTAAATTAAAAAAGAATAAGTACTTTAATAATTTCTGAAAGCACAAACATATTTTTAGAGAACGATACAAAATTAAAGAGAAACTCACAAGATTCTCTAAGACTGCTACTTGTAGAGTCCAAGATTAGTTGTACAGCCTATAGCAAACTCAATCGAATGGGGTATTATCTTAAAGTTAGCAAATTTATTCGTGCCTCTAAACATATTTCATTTCTTAAATTGTTTCTATTGTTTTTTCCCAAAAATTACCACTAACACTCTCTCGACTCTCTCCCTCATTGCAAACTCTAGATGAATGCCTAATAGCAAGCACATTTTTCCAAAACCAATTCTAAAAAAAAAATTGTATTATTGTCCTTCATTCACGTGTTTTTGTCTGTATAATTAATATATATAGGCTGCAAGGATAAGTGACTTTAATATGACCCACATCCAAAAGGAGAGAGTAAGGAATTTGACCTAGGAGGATAGGGCATAATTCACTCAACACTTATGTTGTCTTGGACATTAGGGGCATGATTTAATGTCGAGTCACTCGAGTGTCCTTTCTCCATTCCTACACTTCCTCATCAATCAACACTAGTTGACCATGCCCTCAATTAAGGTTTGAGATAGAAATATAATGTTGCATATTTCCTTTTAGGAACAATTTGTTTAATTTTTTTATTTGCGTTCTAAAATATGTTTGTATTTCGAAAAGTAATAATATTAAAAAAAAAAAGAAGCTATATATAAAAATTAAAACGTAAAAAATAAGATTATAAACTAGTCTTAAACACACATATATTTTGTATTTTCTTTCTAAACTTCATAAGACTCTTTTTTTAATTAAAAAAAAAAAAAACAGAAAGTTAGGCAAGCATTTCGATTTTCGTGGGATCTCACGATCTTTTCGCCAGCCCAAAAGGGAGGTAGAGTTAGAGCTCACTGGCAGCTAGCATAATATGAATAATATAATTGAAATAAAAAAATTATAATTGTTTTGATGCAAGATTGGGGTCCATGAGTGTATCGAGTATCGAGTATCGACCATGTTTGGAACATAATTTTCTTGATCATAACAATTTAAGCCAGAACCTAGAGCAGTTCAACAGTTTTAATTCCCAACCAAGCATTAGTTAAGCTGCTTTCCCTTCATTTTTTTAAAATTTTTTTTTTTTGACAAATTATTAAAACCATATGTACAATTTTTTTTTTTTGATGAGCTGCAAATCTTTATTAAGAGAAAAAGATTACAAAACAGAGTGACAGACAGCTCAAACTAATTCAAAAAATTTAAGCATGGTTATTACATCCCAATAAGTTGGTTTTTAGCACTTCGCATTTTATTTCCTAAATCATATATAGTTCAACATTCAACTAATATAGTACATTGGATCGGGTAGCTTGAAAGTCCGATTGCCAGTTGGAGTACCCATGAGATCGCTCCACTGGTCACCAATGTTCCCAATGATTCTGTACCCATTTTTCTCAAGCTTCTTCCTCTCAGTCGATTTGTACTCCACAGCTGTTTTTCCTTTATAAGATGAGGCCCTGCAACCAAAAATGTCACTTTCATATGTAAGAAGCAAAACTGAACAACCTAATTCACAGACTACATAAAAAAAAAAAAATGTAATATTAGTGTGATCAACTTAACTTATACTAAGTTTGAAGTTTGATTACGAGTCTTGTAACTTAGTGATATTGTCTGGTTCTTCTAATTAATTGAACTTGATTTCGAATCTCATCCCCTCCATATTTTAAGAGTAAAGAAAAGCTTTTACCAAGTTTGGTCTAATGTAATTGTAAGGCACGTCAAAATCTAGTCTTTACTTTTTAGTATCATTAGCTTATTTGAGTGTGATTAATTAAATTTTATTAAGTTTGAAGTTTAATTACGAGTCTTGTAATTTAGTGATATTGTCTAATTCTTCTAATTAATAGAACTTGATTTTGAATCTCAACAGTCATCCCCTCCATTTTTTATGAGTAAAGAAAAGCTTTTAGCAAGTTTGTTCTAACATAATTGTAATTTTAAGGCACATCAAAATCTAGTATTTACTATTTAGTATCATTAGCTTACTTGAGTATGAGCTTCTCCCAAGTGTGGAATCCAACATGATTTAGATTATTTGTTGTGACAGTTCTTTGTTCTTCTGATCTTCCTGTTAGGAATACAACCTTAATCCCAAGAGATAGCAGTGTTTTGTACAACTTCATACTCTCCGGCAATGCTGGTGCTTTGGCTGTAATGACCCATTGGTTGAATAACGTAGAATTATATGGCTGGACCCTGAAATTTTCGCTGATTGTTGCCAGCATTTTGGCTGGTCATAATCGTAGAACCGTAAAATATGAGTGCAGCCAGCCAATATTGCAGCATGTACTTGCTAGCTTTTAGGAGCAGATTTAGTTGGGGCCAGAGGGGGGCCATTATTCCTAGCTTCCAATTACATCCTGTCCCAATATCACCAATAATTGGGGATTGGTTGGATTAGGGATTTTTTTGATAATTCAGTATGACAATGGGGAGAGCAGATTTGAATCCTAATTCCCCTAATAAGCGAAAGTAAGTTATGTCATATAGTTATATGGCTCTTTACAACCGGTGTAGGAATTGAAGTATTTTGAATATGTGATTTTAAGAACATGATCCTCTCTATTTCAAATCTTGTTCATTTCAACCATTTTACGTTTAGACTTTGTGTCAAATTTTAAATAATATGACACAATAATACATAATACCCTTGAAATTATCTACCCCTCATTTCCTAATAAAAGTTAGGGTAAATTCCATTAACATACCCTGAGGTTTGAGCTAATACCAACTAGATCCAAGATTTTTTAAACTAACCAATGTGGTCCTTAAAACCAACTTAGCCCCTAAACGGTTAGTTTTTTTTTTTTTTTTTTTTCTCAACTGTTTTAGGGACTAAATTAACTTTAGGGACCAAATTGGTTAGTTTCGAAAAGTCTTAGGAACCAAACTAGTTGACATTAAACTAAATCTCAAAGAGTATGAATGGAATTTACCCTAAAATTATCAATATCCATCTCATCGGTCTCCACTAATTTTGTCACCTTTTATCCGCATTTTTGGGCACTTGCACTTGCACTTCTTCTCTAGAGTCTTAGTACATTATAGTGTTACTTTCATCAAACTTATTTGATGTGACTTTGAAGACTATAGAATTTGTAAAAGATACCTCTTTCCTCTCTGTAAGAAAGTAGATTACAAGTTTACTTGTCAGAAGTAGCGGATACATGCATGAGGAAATTTTCTTTATTTTTATTAGAATACATGTGATGACTGTTATTGATTATCACAATAATATACACCACACAACTAAGAGTCTAAGAGCACCTCTTCACTTCTAGCATGGGACCGAGTGACAAATTTTTATAGCTAGTTTTATAGAGGTAGTTGAAGTGTTAACATCCATTTACAAAGCCATCCTTTTAGTTATTCTACAAATTATCAATTCATCATTATCTTCCCCAAAAATATATATAAAACAAAAATTCGTTAGGACATTATGCTATTTATTTTAGTATTTTACTTTAAAGCACTTTCTTGTTCTTTCTTTTTTAATTAAAAACAAAAACAAAATCTTTCTTGGCAGTATNCAAAATGCTGGCAACAATCAGCGAAAAAGCACTGTTAGTTGAAAAAAAAAAAAAAAATGAAAGAAAGCAAAAGCACTCAAAGAAAAAGAAAACACTAATCGTGCAGCTCAAAATGGTTGTACTATTGGACTGCATTTCATGCACCCTAGTTGATGCCTGTAAGCTATAGCTAGTAAGAAAAAAAGAACAGAGAAATAAAGATTCTAAACCTGTAAAACTATGTAAAACCTTTTGTATTTGTATAAAATGAGAAGAGCTAAACAATAACATTGAGTTACAAAACTATATCCATATATTTTATTCACATACATTATAGTATGCCTTTGATTATTTTCAAATACGTAATTACCTTTTAAAGTCTAATATCATTGTTGTAATCCATCTATTAGAAATCAAGAAATGTGTGTTCCTTTGTTTGTCAGTGTATATGTGTTAGTTTACTCAATAGGTATTCAATAAAATCATAACCATTTTTGTTTGACTACGTACCCAAATCCATGCTCAGCATAGTAAGGTAGATTAGAGAGTGTAGTCTCATCTATGTCAAAGACCCACACATCCTTGCCATCTCCTTTGAGTTTGAGGCTCTGAGCATAGACAATAGCCTGATTAGTAACCACTTTGGAGTCTTCTCTGTACTGGTAGCCTAGCATGTAGTGACCTACATACCCTTCACACTCTTTTGGAACCGTAGTCCAGCCAATGATATTGCGAGTTTCGACCCCGAGTCGCCAACTTAGGCATGATAATCCAGGAACTTTGTTACCAGATTGTGGCCTGAGAAGGTGAATTTGGTGAGATAGACCTAGGTCTGATCCTTGGGATGATGATACCACAATTGTGGCAAGAAAGAAGAGTAGCAACATTCTCATCTTGCTAGCTATACGGATATAATTTCTATAAGAAACTTTGCTACACATTTGAAGTAGTACCCATTTGCTTCCTTTAAATAGGCTTTATCTTGATCAACTACCTCGTGCTTTTGGGTTTATTTTATTTCAACCAAAAAAAAAAAAAAAACCATTTTTTTTTAATTAGATTACCATGGTTCCCTTGGTCATGGTGGACCAGTCTGTTTAACCCTGTACCCCTTCTAGGTGCAACAACGATGTAATGTGACATGAAGAAGGAACTGTGGCCACTGAGTGGTAACTTTGACATTTCCTGGTACCCGTACATCCTTCAAAAGTGACGTATGTCTTGAAATTTTCATGTCATTTTGCCCTCATTTTTCTGAGGAATCAATCCAGAGTGTGACTTAAATTAGTTTCTCACATAATGAACAATATCAGCTAAAAATTTTCCATCTCACAATTATTGATACGATTTCTTGTGATTGAACTAATGGTATTTTCATTGAAGTTTATCATTGATATCATTTTTATTGTGAAATAATCACAACAAAGAATGTTATTCGTTTTATATATATAGAATGTGGTGTTGCTAGAAAGCATCTCTTTCTTCCTAAAAAAAGAAAAGAAAAAGAAAGCATCTCTTGAATTTAGATAAGTGCTTGGTCTGTGTGAGAATTGTAAATTTATCTAAGCACATAAATTGGACTTTAGCTATATGACACACATTTAATGGTTTTCAATATATTTGCCTTTTTTACTTAAAAGTTTTCAATGGATACCCGAAGCATGTTTGGCCATACTTCTTGTTGTTGTTGTTGTTAGCCAATCTTGCATTGTCCAAGGCTAGAAATCATTCTTACGTGTACTTTGCACTATACATCGATTGTGTTTTTGGAAAAATAATGTGACGAATCAATGTGTAACCCATAAAGAAATAAACAGAGTGCAACCCAATCACAATTCACAAACTACAGTTCTATTCTGTTATAGGTGGTAGAAAGGACATCATATTCATCGGCCAAGCGCAAGAAACGGAATTTCAACAAAAGCCTGCAATTACAACCTCAATTTTATAAATTCCAGGGAATTCAAATTCACATTTTTCCTAGCTTTCCCTTGTAAATCTAATTTCTTTGAAAAATGAGGTGATAGACACAGAATAAGCACTCATTATATTAGGTAGCTGAGCTGTAGTCTGTTGACTTGTAGATTCTCTTTAGATACAGATCATCTAGAAGGTATAAAAAGATAATATTTTTTTTAACGAGTAATATCCACGGAACATGTGGAAATTTAAAATATACAAAGTGGAAAACAAGGTTTCCAAGATTCGTATAAAAGAAAAGAAAAGAAAAGAAAAAAAAAAAAAAAAACTAAAAAAGGCTTTACGAAATGACTGTACCTATTGTCCACACTCGTCTTATCATTTCTAGAGATCCACATAGAAAAAACATTTCATCATGGTTGAAATTGAATGTCACAAGTTGGTACTTGGTAGCACTTCCTAATGGAAAGTATCCAATTATCAATAACAGTCAAATTTGATGATCCTCGTAATAGATGGTTATTTGATAGTTGCTAATTTGCTATGTCGGCAACAAAAGCACACATTTGGGCTGATACCATTGCATTGAGTAATGTTTAACTTCAAGGGGCTGGCTTAGTGATTCCTAAAGTCTCATGATATCAATGAGATCTTGAGTTTGAAATCTCTTGCTAGCATCTTAGGACCACCTTCATGTAATAACCCAGTGCGTGTGGCACGGGGGGACTACATACACCGGAGAAAATAGTCAGATACATGAAGAGATTTGGACATCCTCGTTTGTCAACCAAAAAAAAAAAAAAGTAATGTTTGAGATTTTTTAATTAAATAAAACAATTTAATAAAATGAAAAACTATAAATTGATATAACATGACTTTTATTGACACTTTGTTTGGAAAGAGAGAATGGAATAGGAAGGAATGGTATGAAAGAAATAATTTTAAAATATTCATTCCATTCCCTTATTTGAGAATCTTAATTGAGAAAATAGAAAGATTGTTCCCTTATTTGAGAATTTAAGTAGGAGAAAATGGAATAAATAGGAAATAAATTTGAGTAATTAATGCTAGAGATACAAACTTTTTAACAAAATTTGTTACAAAGTGCTGATGTAGTGAGTAGTTATTGGTAAATAAAAAAGTAATGTTAGTGGTGAGCCTAGATTAAAACCAATAAAAAATTGGACATATCAACAATTTGTAAAAATATTATGAAATAGTTTGTAACTGTAGTATTACTCATTAAATTTTTACTTGATAGGTAGGAGAAAGATCCTCAAATATTTTTCAAAACTTCAAATTTTCATCCCTCCAAAATCATTTGAATTAAATTTAATGAATTTTTTTTTTTTTTACTAAAACTCCTGAATTACCCAAATATACTAAGCCCTTTACGAGTAGAGTCAAAAGTTTGGAAGTTTTTTTTTATTATTTATTTTTATTTATTTTTTTTATGAGCTCCCATCACTTTTAGATCCATTGTTAACATAATTTTTTTTAGGGTTTGGTTTATTTCAAGTACATTTTTAACCTAACATCTTTAGTTGTTTTAAATATACAATGATAAGTGGTAATGAGATTTAATTTCCACATTTTATTTAGTTAGTGGGTGATGTGACAGTTTTTCATTAAAACAAAAGGAGATTTAAGTTAAAAAAGTAGTAAAGATAAGTCACATCGTTCTTATTATTTTTCACCAAGCATAGTGTGACATATCAAGTTATCAACTATTGTAAAATAAATGATATATCATGAACTTTATTGAATATCATCTAAAACAATCTCTAAATCAAATTAATCAATCCCACCAAATCAGCTCTAACTACCCACTATTATAATCAAATACAGATTTACAACATGCACATTTCATGCTTTGATTTTATAAATACTCTGTATTTTTTTTTATTCACTGTAGTTTGTCATAAAAGACCATCCATGAGAACATTCAAATTTGAACAAAACAAGAGGGAGGCAATAATATCATTTTTTTCAGTGCAAATTTGACTACATATGGCTGCACTCAAGCTGTCACGCCAAGATAATTTTTTCGATGCTCCTTTTACATGGCTTGAGGATGTACCAGATTCTATTATCCATAGTATTTCAAAAAATGAGTCTTTGTAACTTTATTGGCTTTTTCGACGCATGCAGCAATAAAATACTCATCTTCTTCTAATAAAAAATTTACATGCCAAACGTGCTGCATATTTTTTATCGGGCTAGTTATCAACACCACATGGCCATGGCCTTTCCTCTCTTGTTCCTGATCAGAAAACTAATAAAGAAAGGGCTTTTCTTGAGCGCCACAATTCGTTATTAATTGATCTCAAAAAAAAAAAAAAAAAAAAATTATTACCATAAAGATAGAATTGAAAATTTAAAAAAATCAACTAATTTATGCATATTTTGCTAATATAATTTTTTGAAAATTTAAGTGAAACTTGACATTGTTATTGTCGAATTTCACTTAAAAATATACATAGAACTCGATTTTGAAAACATCGAGTTTTATACATAACTCAATTTTGTTTAAATCGAGTTTTAAAAATAAGAACATTTTACTAAATAATTTTAAAATAAAAGCATTTTACTGTATAATTTGTAAATTAGTAAATTAGAGGCAAATGCCTATTTTCCCTTCAAAGTGAGGCTTAAAGTATGTTATTCTTTTAAGTAATTTTCAACTCGTCACTTGACTCACTTCTACAATTTTGCAAGACCATGAGCAGTGCCATTTCAGAAATTCTGCTTAAAAGTTCTGTAGAGTTGCATATATATGGGCCCAAAACCTATCATCCTGGATTACTTTAGGTTAAGGGTCCATCTCCATCTATCTAAACGCTCTTGGGTTTTGGCAAATGAAGAAAAAGATCGATGGGTTGGTCCTCCTCCTCCAGTAGCCTTTTTGCTTTTCTTTATTAATATATCATACTCATTATTAAAAATAAATAAAATCTCGTGTTAAAAATTGAAATAGTTGGAGTCTTTTATTAAATCAAAACGTTTTAAATTTTCAATTGAAGATTAAAATTCTAAAATAATTTAATCAAGCTTCATTAAACTATATGAAAAGCTTTGTGTTTTTTTATAGGCAACTTTTCAAACAGTTTACAACAAAAGAATATTCTGGTAAAGGCATAATTTAGATCACATGTGTGTTAAAATGAATTGATGTTTTGTAAATATGTTTATCTGGATCTTTTAACTTTATGACTTTTTAAAAAATATTTTTTTTATCAGCACATACTATTGTCGTGATAATCACTCTACAAATATAAATACTTGTAAGAGGTAAAAGCTGAAATTTAAGTTTTTAAGAGGAAATTTCACAGACATCTACACTTAAATTAGGTTAGAATAGAAATTTTATATATATTTATACTTTTTACTTTTTTAGTGAATAAAAAATATACTTATTGAACTTTGTCCAATAGACAATGGTTCTTTGCCACTACTTTTGTCATAACGTAGCAATATACAAAGAACACCTATCTTATCTATAATATATAAAACATGAAATTCACATTCTCTGGCCATACAGTGCCAGTCATTAAATCTTGTTCCCCTCCCCCGAATAAATGGGGTGTCATTTTTTTTTTTTTTTTTGGCTGAGAAAATGGAATGTCATATTATGTCCAAGCAATAGGTATAGTTTTATTTTATTTTATGGAATAGATATAGTTTTTATTAACAAATCATGCACTCACGATGGGACAAACCCACAACTTTCATCTTATTATTATATTCTTATATTCTTATCTGATAGGTTATCCACGTATCATTTCATACGTAACAAAAAGCTTGTCATATTGTAAATTAATAAAGTGGAACAATACTTGTCGGGACATTTATTAAAGTGAAATTAATATGATTTTTTCATATGATTTTTTATACTAATATGATTTTTTTATTAAATTAACAAAAATTAATATGATTTTTTATATTAAAAAAATAGTTTTTCGATATCTTTAAATTCATAGTCATATTGTAGAAGTATCTGGATGGTAGACTCGTTGGTCTAAGGATTGACATAAACCCTATGATTTTAGGTTCAATCTACCACACCACCAACCCATCAAGTTTTCGGAACATGTCGTGGAAAGTAAAATAAGTGGAATAGTCTGGTCAAATACTAGGATACCACTTTCTTATATCTCAAAGAATAAATAAAATATGGTAAAGTCTTTTTATCCTCAAATAAGGAATATGAATTCCAATCTTGTCTACACTAAAAGATAATTAATGTTTTATCTAATTATAAGAATGAATCAGTTTATAGCCAATGGCATAAGCTCAAATATATCCTATATTCCTATCTAAAAATATATTTAAAAGATGAGAGTTATTGATTAAGCAGTAAGCACCATGTGGTAGCTATTTAATTAATTCACGTGTTTCATGTAGTTGATATTTTTTTAATTTTCAATTNTGGGGGGGGGGGGGGGGGGGGGGGTTGTGTGGAAATGGGCATTTGCCCCTAATTTATAAACTATGCAGCAAAATGCTCCTATTTTGAAACTATTTAGCAAAATATTCTAATTTTTTAAACTCGATTTTAATAAAATTGAATTACTTGTGAAACTCGACATTAGCAATGTCAAGTTCTATGCATATTTTGCTAATATAATTTTTTGAAAATTTAAGTGAAACTTGACATTGTTATTGTCGAATTTCACTTAAAAATATACATAGAACTCGATTTTGAAAACATCGAGTTTTATACATAACTCAATTTTGTTTAAATCGAGTTTTAAAAATAAGAACATTTTACTAAATAATTTTAAAATAAAAGCATTTTACTGTATAATTTGTAAATTAGTAAATTAGAGGCAAATGCCTATTTTCCCTTCAAAGTGAGGCTTAAAGTATGTTATTCTTTTAAGTAATTTTCAACTCGTCACTTGACTCACTTCTACAATTTTGCAAGACCATGAGCAGTGCCATTTCAGAAATTCTGCTTAAAAGTTCTGTAGAGTTGCATATATATGGGCCCAAAACCTATCATCCTGGATTACTTTAGGTTAAGGGTCCATCTCCATCTATCTAAACGCTCTTGGGTTTTGGCAAATGAAAAAAAAGATCGATGGGTTGGTCCTCCTCCTCCAGTAGCCTTTTTGCTTTTCTTTATAATATATCATACTCATTATTAAAAATAAATAAAATCTCGTCCTCTCCTTTGCTACCATTATCTATTGAGTTGTTCACAATCCCCCTAAAACTCTACAAATTCTAGTAGTCCCCCCATAACCTTTGAAAATAAATAAATAATTCTTTCGTTAGTTTAACACATAATGGAATCTTTCGATTCTTAAAACATTCCGCAACAAAGTCAGTAAAATACTCTCCTTGAAAACACTCCAAAATACTCCCCCTATTATTATTATTTTTTCAATTCCATCCACATATACAGATAATTTTCAATCTTTTATAAGAATGACATTGTGAACATGTAAATCCAAAATTTCAAAGATTAAGCAAAGTGAGATCCTAAAGTTGTACGTAGAGAGAGACCCAAGCATCGTTGTTGAAGAAGGGAAATAGGGAATGACTATTATACCATAATAACAGATGTTCACAGTCCTTGGATGAATGGTGGTTGTGATAATCATCGTCGTTAGGATATATGGTTATTGGGAATCAAAAGAGATGAGTCTTCATTACGCTTCATTGGTGACAAATAAGCTCGAGGACGAATCGAGCTCAAGTGCTTGAGCTCGATCATGGCTCGTTTTGGATTGAAAGCGAACATTAGTAATGAGTTTCTTGTGTTAGGTTTCTTGGTTTTCCATTTCGTGGTGGTGACGACCATGGCTCTCCTTGCAGTTAGATGTGTGTTTAGGTTATAGGTGTTTTTTTTCCTCTTTGATCTAAGTAAAAGGGAAAAAATAAATATGGTTATAAAATTCATTAATGTAATCATTAGACCATTGAATTAAATATAATTATTAGAATTCAAATTAGTGATTTAGTAATTAGGGGTATTTTGATGTGTTTGCTAACCTTAAGATGGCATTTTAGTAACTTTGTTGTGAAATATTTTAAGAATAAAAAAGTTTCTATAATGTGTTAATAGCTTTTTTTTTTTTTTTGAGAAAAAGGTAAGGAAAATTTTATTGAACCAAATCCGATTGGAATACATTATCCAAATCACTAGGTAGAGATTCTACCCATACATTTGTGTCTGCAGATAAAACTGCTCTCCTAGCTAAAGCATGTGCCAACCTATTCCCTTCCCTCCTAACATGGCCGAACTTGCAAGAACGAAACGACGTCCCTAGACTCTTACACTCATCAATCACATGACCAAATAAAGTGCTACAATTCCTTGTCATATTCATAGCAGCAAGAACCCTTGAACAATCCCCTTCTATCTCCACATCAAACAAACTTAGCTATTTGGCAAATAACAATGCCCGACGAGCAGCCATAGCCTCTGCTAGCTCCACTGATTGAACCAGAGGAATTTTTTGACTCAAAGCTGCGATCACTTGGCCCTGGAAATCACGGAAAACCACTCCAACACCCGCACAACCAGACGTGTTAAAGAAAGCTGCATCAAAGTTTCCTTTATATACCGATTCCGTCGGCGGAGACCAAGACACCTGAGCACGCCGAGAAGGAACCTGTGAGGGCTGATGATTCGCGGTGAGGAATTCCACAACATAAGCCTTAGCTCGACTACCCAACTCGTGAAGACTCCATGTGGGCTGCTTCTCCCTGAGCCTATTACGTCTCTGCCATAAACTCCAAGCTGTGGTGCAAAACAGAGCAACCCGAAACTGAGAACTCCTCAGCATCACTGCCTTAAGCAAGTCCCGAAAAGAGCGATACTGTTTCTGAAACAAGGGAGCAAAACCTGGATCAGACTTCCAAACAAACTGAGCATGGTCGCACAGCCATAAACTATGCAACAATGTCTCTTGATGATCCTCGCAAAGATCACAGGTTTCATCAATGGGAATATGTCTAGCACGCAAATTCTGTTAAGTAGGAAGCGCATCCCTTGCCGCACGCCAAATGAAGTGTTTTATCCTATTTGGGGCACGGATCTTCCAGATATTTTTCCAAAAATTCTGCTGCTCAATACCTGAAGAAGAGCTTGGTTGAGAGCTAAAATCTGCCAAAGCCAGGAATCTATTAGCACTACGAACACTGAAGGAACCATCAGAAGTCAGGGGCCAAACAAGGAGGTCTTCGGCATTACCATCACTGACTTGAATCCTACTTATCAGCTCTGCCTCCCACGGATAGAAATTCTCCTCAAGCTTACCCGGATCCCATATCCGAGTATCCGGATAGAACAAATCACTAACCCGAGACACAGAGGACTCTCTTCTTGGAGAAACAATTTTGTTGTAGTTCAGGTTTGGGAGCCATCTATGCTTCCACACATCAATTCCATGTCCACTGCCCACACTCCAGATAGCACACTTCTCAATGACCTCCCGAGCCTGTAAGATACTCCGCCAAGCATATGAACACTTTTGAGGAACCGAGGCGTCCATAATACTCCCATAGGAGAAGTATCTCGCACTAAACACCTTGTAGAGCAAAGTGTCTTTTTGATGGATCAATCGCCACACTTGTTTAGCCAAAAGAGCATTATTAAACTTTTGGATATCTCTGAAACCCATCCCACCAATCGACTTAGAAGAGCACAAGGAACTCCACTTCACCCAATGAATCTTTTTTGAATCACCTTGCCCCCACCAAAATTTGCGAATCATTGCTTCAATTTCCTTACATAGACTGATCGGCAATTTAAAAACACTCATCGAATAAGTAGGAATGGATTGAATTACTGCCTTAATCGTAACCTCCTTTCCTGCTTGAGACAAAAGCTTTTCCTTCCAACCTTGCATCTTAGCCCATATTCGTTCTTTCACCTTAGTAAAACAAGCCTTCTTTTCCCTACCAATAAAGGACGGAAGCCCCAAATATTTTTCATAATGTTGGATGGCAGGAACATTGAGTGCCACTTTGATTGCATCCTGTGTTTGTGTATCTGTATTTCCGCTAAAAAATAGCGTAGTTTTCTCCTTATTAATCATCTGGCCTGAAGCCACTTCATAGATATCCAACAACGACTGGATCTTAAGGCACTCCTCCAATGTTGATCTCCAAAAGATAAGACAATCATCTGCAAAGAAAAGGTGAGTAAGTTTTGGACCATTCCTACATAAAGAAAAACCCTCAATTTCTCCATCCAAGGCTGCTTTCCTGAGAATGGCATTTAAACCTTCAGCACAAAACAAAAATAAGAAAGGGGAGAGGGGATCGCCCTGTCTTAAGCCCCTAGAAGGAGTAATTAAACCCTTCGGCTCTCCGTTAACAAGGATTGAATAAGTCACAGTACGAATACACTCCATAATCAAAGCCACCCAAGAATCCTGAAACCCCATCTTCAAAAGAATCTTCTTCAAAAGATAAGACAATCATCTGCAAAGAAAAGGTGAGTAAGTTTTGGACCATTCCTACATAAAGAAAAACCCTCAATTTCTCCATCCAAGGCTGCTTTCCTGAGAATGGCATTTAAACCTTCAGCACAAAACAAAAATAAGAAAGGGGAGAGGGGATCGCCCTGTCTTAAGCCCCTAGAAGGAGTAATTAAACCCTTCGGCTCTCCGTTAACAAGGATTGAATAAGTCACAGTACGAATACACTCCATAATCAAAGCCACCCAAGAATCCTGAAACCCCATCTTCAAAAGAATCTTCTCAAGAAAAACCCATTCCACTTGATCATAGGCCTTACTCATATCAAGCTTTAGGGCCATAAAACCCTTCCTCCCTGTGCAGTTAGTCTTCATATGATGTAGAGATTCAAAGGCTATCAAAATATTATCAGTAATCAATCTATCAGTAGTAAAGGCACTTTGTGTTTCTGAAATAATGGAATTAAGCAAAGGTTTAACGCGATTAGCTATCACCTTACTAACAATCTTATAAATCACATTGCATAAACTGATGGGCCTAAAATCTGAGACCTTTTCTGGATTATTAACTTTTGGAATCAAAGTAATGAAAGTATGGTTAATAGATTTCAAGATAGCACCTGAATTTAAGCTGGACAAGACCGCTTGATGAACATCCACTCCCATATCTGACCAATAAGTTTGATAAAATAATGGGGGCATACCATCTGGCCCTGGAGCCTTCAAAGGTGCCATCTCCTTAATAGCGGCATCCACCTCATCAGAAGTGTAAGGACTTGCTAACTCTACCCTCATCTCTTCAGTAACAACTGTATCAACCCCATCAAGGATATGATCAAAATCATGAGGATGTGAGCTTGAGAATAATTGAGAATAGTACTCAAGAAGCAAACCCGAAACTTGGTCCTCCTCTTCATGCCAGACACCTTCATCATCCTTTAAACCCTTAATGAAATTTTTCCTCTTCCTTTGAGTGGCTGTCCCATGAAAAAATTTCGTATTTTTATCCCCACTCTGCAACCATTGAATACGAGAGCGCTGATGCCACATCTTCTCCTCATTTTCATACAGAACTGACAGTTCGAATTTGATGCGAGCCGCCTCCTCATAGCTCCCTGATCTGACCGACTCCATCTCTGCCTTCCATAATTGATCTTTAAGCTTCTTTATATTATCCTTTACACTACCAAAGTGATCCCGGTCCCAAGCCTTCAACATCTTTTTACACTTCTTCAATTTCTTCGTGGCAACATACATAGGAGTACCCACGGCATTACAATCGGCCTGTGATCAGAAGTAAAGCAATGCAAATGACGAATTCTAGCAGCAGGAAACTTAGCCAACCAATCATAATTAGCCACCCCCCGGTCTAACCTTTCCCAGATCAATTCATTTCGCCGTCTTCCATGCCAAGTAAAATCCGGCCCTGAATACCCTAAATCCACAAAACCACATTGATCCATCACATCTCTGAACATTTGCATTTGATTATGAGCTCTCGGAGTGCCTCCTTTTTTATCCTTTACCTCCAACAATTCATTAAAGTCCCCAAAGCAAACCCAAGGAAGCTTTGGTTTGGAATTAAGCATCCGGAGCATATTCCACCCTTCAATTCTATGATTAGTATCTGGCTCTCCATAAAACCCCGTTAATCGCCAAGCACTCTCAGAATTCCCATCTACAATGGAGTCAATGTGGTACTTCGAAAAACTATCCACCCAAACCTTTGCACCCCTTCTCCAAAGCAAAGCTAATCCTCCACCTCGACCATCATTTGGGACAACAAACAAATCATCAAAAACTAACCTTTCCTTAATCCTAACCATCTGTTCCCTATCTGACCATGTTTCAGACAAAAACACCACCATAGGATCTTGAGCTTGTACAATATCGACAAGCTCTTGAACTGCAGGACGGTTCCCAAGCCCCCTGCAGTTCCATGCTAAGAGTTTCATTGTTGTCGGCGGGGCTGGTCTCCAGCCTCCACCGATAAATCATTGCTACAAACTGCTCTTCTCTTCCTACTGCCTTCCGCATCCTCCATCTCTTCATCAGAGTCCCTATTCACACGTTTCATCAACATAGATTCTGTCACTTCCTTAGACTTGTTTTGTTGTTGTGGCTTTCTTTTCCAAGTACCAGTCAAATTTTCATTCCCTGAAACTGCATCATCTATCTTATTCATTGGTTTGACAGCCACGTGGCTACCATGTTTGCAATGAGATGAAAGTAGCTTCTCCTTATCTAATGCTTTAGATGCCATAATTGGATCACAAGTGGATGGACCTTCTCCTTGACTGACAAATACTCCCTCTGAGGTCAACGTTGGTTCATTGGTGAACAAATTCAGGTCCTTGTCTATTTCCTGTAAGTGAGTACTGAATAAAGCAGGGTCAGTTATAATATCTTTATTAGTTGGTAATGGGATTACCTCTTCATCATCTGCATGCATTGCATCTTTATTCCCTATAGTATCCTTCGTCCTTATGTCTTCATCTTCAGTTAGTACAGTGAGTCGGAGAGTTGAGGAAGCCTTTTGTGGCATTTGATTTGTCTGATCAGAATTGGCCCCTTCCTGCTTAATTATGGGTTGTGACTTGTAGAATCTCTCCATCGTAGCTCGCATCCACCCCCCGTATTGTTGCTCCTCCTTTCGTAGACTCCTTTTACTCCTCAACCACAATGAACAATCTTTCTCATCATGGTTCAATAGCCCACACCAGTAGCAAAAAATAGGAAGACGATCATATTGAAAAGATATCCAGTCAGGTTTTGATCCTCCCATGTTCACCATTCTACCTAGGCAAAGGGGTTGAGATATATCAATATTAACCCGAACTCGAATACACCAACCACGGCAATCCCCAGAATTGGATTGATCAACACTCTCAACTATGCCTAAGGTCTGACCAATAGCTTCCGCTGTTGCTTTATTCATCCGTCGTATGGGCAGTCCGTGGATTTGCACCCAAAAGGAGGCTCTGTCAAAAACTGCATCCTCCACAGAAGCGTCGTTCCCAGGTCTATACACACCAATTAAATATTTGTCAAAGGTCCAAGGACCCTGCAAAAGAATCCGTTGCACATCTGCTTCATCGTCAAACAAGAGTAAGGCTGTGTTAGACCCAAGTTCTCTGATCTCAAAGGCCCCACCAGACTGCCACATACTTCGGAGAGTGCGAGTGATGGCTTCCATATTAGGTCGCCGTTTTGTAAAGAACTTCACTACTAGAACCTTACTGTTATCAGATTCGGCTTCGTGAGGCTCCAAGTCCACAGCATCGGTTTCTTTTGTGTTAAGGGTTAAGTTAGCCCAGCGCCCAGTGATGTCTTCCATGGCTGAAGACAGTAAAGGACTAGCAAAGGTTCTACCCGAGAGGGAGAAAGAAGGCCCACCTAAGGTAGGCGAAGTGTTCCACCGCTCTAGGGTTTTCTAGAGAGAAAACCTAGACGCGAGAAAACCTAGACGCAAAGGTACGTCCCCTAATATGTGTTAATAGCTTAATTAATGATAGAGGGGTATTTGCCTATTTTCAATAGTTAAAGGAAGGATATTACTTGATTAGGGGGAATTATGAATTACCCCAATAAAAAGGGGGGGTTTTTGTGTGTAATAAATCATCTTAAAGACATGATTTAAGTGTAAATTATACATTTATATATGTTTTATTTTGTGCTTTGAAGTTATTTTTGGTAACATGGATTTTAAGGAAGGCTTGAAAATATTATTTTCCTTTTTAAAATAATAATAATAATAATTAACAGAAATTGGCAAATTTTTATTGCAAAGAAAATGAATATACTAAATTGGGAGAGAATGTAATGGTGTAAGAGCATTCGCAGGAGTGCATTTATAATTTTAGCTATTTAGCACCAATTAAAGTTACTTTATCTATTTTACCTACACACATGCTGCAGCAGTGAATCTATTTTAGCTTTTAACACAATAAAATAATATAAACATCACAATAAAATAATATATCTACTACAATAAAATAATATCTCACTATAATAAAATAATATATTCACTACACTCATACATCACAACCACAACCACCACCACCACCACCCAAAACAAAAGAAAAAAAAAAAAAAAGGGGGGGGGGGGGTGTGGGGGAAGATAAAGAGTGTTTGAATTATTTGGGTTCATGAACCCAAATAATTCTATATAAAACTAGGACAATCTGCAAGGTACAAATAACCTATCCAAGATCAAGTCCATGTCATGGCACATCAAAGCCTACAAGTCCAAGCCCATTCATTTGAACCCCAACCTATGCTTGTAGTTTTTACCTGTGAGACAGAGTAAAATATGGGTTGTTAGAGCATTGCAGCAGTGGAGCTAAAAAGCTATAATACTATTTTAGCTCCACCAATATACCAAAAAAGTCTTGCAGCAGTGGAGGCAAACTTAAAATTTTTTCTGATTTGCTACAGTGCACATCTATTTATAAATGTGCACTGTAGCAGACATCCAAAAATAATAATAATTTTTTATTTAAACTCCGATTAAAATAATCTCACCGTGCTCTCTCATCAAGCTCTCTCATCTCTTCAAGCTTCTCTCAGTACCATGCATCGTCGTCCACGCTGTCCCAGCCCACGCATCTTCCACGCCATGTCCACGCCATGCCCGTCGTCCACTTGCCATGCCCATCCCAGCCGTCCCAAAGGCCANATCTCTCTCCCCCCCCCCCCCCCCCCCCAACAACCCCCAAAAAAAAAACTTTTTTTATTATCTTGTTAAAGTGACATTAAATCAAGATGGTGGAATGTCATGCTCTTTGATAAGGTACTTTTGCTGTTTGAAGCACAAGTAATTAAATCAATTCTAGTGTGTTTAACTCTACAGGAAGATATCTTAATATGGCCAAAGTCCAAGGATGGGAAGTATATAGTCAAAACAGGCTATTAGATTCTGTGTGAAAGGGAAGATAAAGAGAGGGCCTCGGTTTCAAGCTTTGATGCAGCCAAGATTTTCTGGTCAGGGTTGTGGAAGTTGAAGTTGAAGTTGAAGGTGCCAAATAAAGTGAAAACTTTTGTTTGGTGAGCATGTACAAATTCCTTACCAACTTTGGAAAATTTATTGAAGAGTGTTAAATATATTAGCAATGTGATGTGTTATACTATGTTGTACATGCTAGA
The DNA here is from genome assembly GCF_002906115.3 of Quercus suber. Taxonomy (NCBI): domain Eukaryota; kingdom Viridiplantae; phylum Streptophyta; class Magnoliopsida; order Fagales; family Fagaceae; genus Quercus; species Quercus suber. The sequence continues at coordinate 1,317,709 of NW_027069488.1, read as the reverse complement.
GTGGATGCGGAAGAGAAGCATAGAATAAGAATACTGATAACACGAGAGTTATGTGGTTCAGCTTTGTTGGCCTACATCCACGAAGAAATCCCTTAAGGGCTACATCTTTATTATGTAAGAGTGTAGTACAATAACATGTATTACAATGAACCATAACATGAGTATATATAGATGACTAAACCCTAGACTACTAGTACAAGTAGGAGTGGTGTTGTCTTCGACCTGCATGCAGTAGTTGTAAAAGTGAACCAGAAATTGTGCTACATGCAATGTGGAGTTGTCAGAACATTAATCAGGTCTGGGGGCTTGATTTCGACACGTTAACATCTTTTGCTGACCTTTTTAGTTTGACATCTTCAATTGCAGTAGGCTCGAAACTCTTTGTTCTGATTTGTTGGACTATTTGGAATCGACGAAACAAGTGTAGAATGAAGGAAGACACAGCAACACTGGAAATTTTTTTTGACTTGGCAAAGCAGCATCTTCGGGAATTCCAGCAACAACGTGTGAAGCAAATTCTACAGCAACCTCCAAAAAATTCAATTTGGAAACCATTTGACCCAGTTTGCTAAAAACTAATTTTGATGGTGCAATTTTTGAAGATTTAAATGCAGCGGGCATTGGCGTTGTGGTCCGCAATTATTTAGGAGAAGTAGTGGAAACTTTATTTGAGATTATCCCTATCCCCTCCTCTTTGGTCGCTCTTGAGACCATTGCAGCAAGAAGGGTTGTTTAGTTTGTTTAGGAATTGGATTTGCATAATTCAGTGTTCGAGGGTGATTCAGAGATCTCCATTTCTACCATTAGGGATTGATGTTTCTCCGATGTTGCTTGTGGTCATCTGATAAAACATTTTGTCTTTAGCTAGTTCTCTTAAGGGCTACATCTTTATTATGTAAGAGTGTAGTACAATAATATGTATTACAATGAATCCTAACATGAGTATATATAGATGACTGAACCCTAGACTATTAGTACAAGTAGGAGTGGCGTTGTCTTCGATTTGCATGCAGTAGCTACAAAAGTGAACTAGAAATTGTGCTACATGCAGTGTGGAGTTGTCGAAACATTAATCAGGTCTGGGGGCTTGATTTCGACGGGCTGAGAATTGCTGGAAATACGTTAACATCTTTTGCTAACCTTTTTAGTTTGACATCTTCAATTGCAGTAGGCTCGGAACTCTTTGCTATGATTTGTTGGACTATTTGGAATCGACAAAACAAGTGTAGAATGAAGGAAGACACAGCAACACTGGACAAACTTTTTGACTTGGCAAAGTAGCATCTTCGGGAATTCTATCAACAGCGTGTGAAACAAATTCTACAGCAACCTCCAAAAAATTCAGTTTGGAAACCACTTGACCCCGGTTCGTTAAAAACTAATTTTGATGGTGCAGTTTTTGAAGATTTAAATGCAGTGGGCATCGCTTCGTGGTCCACAATTATTTAGGAGAAGTAGTGGCAACTTTATTTGAGATTATCCCTACCCCCTTCTCTCTGGTAGCTCTTGAGACCATTGCGGCAAGAAGGGCTGTTTAGTTTGTTCAGGAATTGGATTTGCATAATTCAGTGTTCGAGGGTGATTCAGAGATCTCCATTTTTGCCATTAGGGACCGATGTTTCTCCCATGCTGCTTGTGTTCATCTGATAAAATATTTTGTCTTTAGCTAGTTCTCTTTAGAACTATTCTTTATCTCATGTACTTCGACAAGGCAACGCCTTGCCACATACTTTAACCAAGAGAGCAAGTTTTTCTTTTCTAATGGAGTCTGTTCCTCATGACATTTATAAGGTGTTTGTTTTTGAATTTTCAGCTGTTAAATAAAGGTAGTTGCTCAGGCTTGTTTGTCCCAAAAAAGAAAAAAAAGTGACATTAATCTCATTCATTATTACATTAATTTATACACTTTTATACTAAAATTTGTAATAATTTTATAATTTTTTAAAGAACTACCAAATGGTTATTTTGGTAAGCTTTTATTTTTATTTTTGGGTTTACAATTTTAATAAAGTAGATATATTGAACATTTTTTTTAGAATCAAATAAATATATTAAAAGTTTGATTCGATATGGAATACATATTTTTTCAACCACAATAGAACTTTCATTCAACAAGTAACTACTATGTTTTTAATATCTATATTATTATTTATGAGGCTTCCCCTGTTTGGATTCCTTATTTTTTTAGTTCAAAAATACCCTTACACCCTTATGTTTAAGTAGAGACAAAACTAAAGGACAATCCGGTAAAAATGCAACTCTAACTCCAACTAAAATATTACCTAAAAAATAATACTACTCTCCTATTAATTTTCAAATTGATTTATTCACTTATAAATTAGATTTTCAAAATAAAAATTATATATATAAAAAATAAAAAAACACAATTTTTTTTTTACAAAATAGGACCATTAATTAAAAAAAAAAAAAAAGCCTCATCGCACGCGTGAAGTGCGTGTGATGAGGCTAGTCATATATAATGTGTTTACTTTTGATGCCAAAAGCCATCAGTTTTCATCAGGTAAGTTTTACCTTTCAACAAGCCTTGTTAGACAGGCCGCAATTTACATCTTCCATTATAAACGCTTACGGTACTTTCAATCTCAAAATAACGAGTACAGTTTTGTAACATTGCAAATATGATGGAAGACGCGAGTTTTTTTTTTTTTTTTGACAAATTACAGACATACGTGATCTATACGCATATGTTACGTGTAATAACTAACTAACTCAGAGAGAGATAAAATACAAATGAACTGTTATTGTAGCAATAATGGATATTTATAAAATTTTAACTTAACTATTTGAGTAAGAGTAATGCTACAGACACAAATTATTCTACAAACATTTTACAAATTGTTGATATGACATACCCCACCTCAGCTTTTTAAAAACTAAAATACAACGTCAGAAATTAACAAAGTAAATTAAAAAAAAAAAAAACCCAAATAACGTTTGCAACAAATCCCTCTCCCTCCCTTTCTACACCTCCCTCTCTGCCTTAGCAGTACCGTACAATGCCTTCATCTTAGACTAAGCCCTCGCTGCACCTCCCTCTTTGCCTCATCAGTGCTTACAAACTCCTAAACATAAAACTTGACGGCGAAAAACCCTGGCCTCAAATCCTCTGCCTCACGCCCTCTCTCCTTGCCATAAAATTCTCACACTTCGACCAACACCGCCGCCAGCTCGCTGGAATCGTTGCAGAACTCGTCGGAACCATGGCTGAGAACGGTGTTGCAATCCCATCTGATGAGAATGATGCTCCCACTTTGGTATCTGATGCTTCTAATTCTTCTACTTTTGGTAATTCCTCAACTACTTTAGATAACAGAGACATGCATGCTTTAGATAAGAAAACCATTCCTAGTCAAACAGGCCAACATTCTGCTATTAAAATGTATTCATTCTATAGAAACAAAGGAAATTATCTATATGATATGATTACAAATCAACTTGGTAGGTAAGCATATAATCAACTTGGTATTCATTCTATAGAAACAAATGTATTCATTCACATTCAACGAATAAGTTAGTTGTTTTCTGTAATGTGATTCAAGCAATAGATTAATAGGAAATTGCTGTTTTTTCTTGATTCAACAAAAGACAGAACTTTATGGGATTATTTTGTGCTTCAATACGGTGTTGCAATCCCATATGACAGAACTTTATATGACAGAATTTTTAAACTTTATATGACAGAATTTTTAAATTTTATGGCATTATTTTATGCTTGACTAAGGTGTTGCAATCCCATATGACAGAATTTTATATGACAAATTTTTTAATTTTATATGACAGAATTTTTTAATTTTATTGGATTATTTTATGCTCGACTACGGTGTTGAAATCCCATATGACAATTTTATTTTTAAAGTTTTGTATGCTCGGCTTTTCAATGGTTTAAACTTTTGTATTTTTTACTAAATAATTGAATAGCATTTCTAATAGAAACAATGATGTGATTGTTAGACAATGAAGACTACATGTCTTCAGATGAAGAAATTGTCATTGATGAGGAAGAAAATGAGCAAAAGTTAGAGATTGAAAAGATTGAAGAAAAGAAGCATGAGATCAACAAGATTTTAGATGAAAATGAAATTGTTTTAGAACCAAAGGTTGGATGATGTTTAATTCAGAGGAAGAAGTTAGAGCATATTATACGCAATATGCTAAACAAGCAGGTTTTGGTGTGTCGAAGAGAACCTCTAAACTTGGACATGATGGGAATTTAAAATATTTCACTATTTCATGCGTTAATCAAGGCAAGGCAAAAAGCAAGGCAACTAATGCTCTTAAACCGAGACCAAAAAAAAATCTGGGTGCAAGGCCAAGATTAATGCTACTTGTTGTCTTGATGGAAAGTTTACATTGACTACTGTTGTGCTTGACCATGTCCATACTTTGAGTCTTGGAAAAGCTAGATATTTTAGATGTCATAAACAGTTGGACTCTTATATGAAAAGAAGGCTTGAGTTAAATGATAAAGTTGGAATTCATATCAGTAAAAACTATAAATCTATTGTTATTGAAGCAGGAGGATTTGAGAAGCTTCCATTTGGAGAGAAAGACTGTAGAAATCATGTTGACAAAGCAAGGCAGCTTCGACTTGGGGTGGGAGGTGCTAGAGCACTTCGTGACTATTTTGTTAGAATGCAAGAGAAGGATGACCGGTTTTATTATGTAATGGATGTCAATGATAGGTCTCGATTGAGGAATGTGTTTGGGCAGATGCAAGAAGTAGAGCCATTTGTGAATATTTTGGGGATGTTATAACATTTGACACACCATACTAACAATCCATAAAAAGTGCCATTTGCTCCATTTGTAGGAGTGAATCATCATGGTCAATCAATACTTTTTGGGTGTGGTCTAATATCAATGTTGATACTTTTGTTTGGTTGTTTGAATCATGGATGAAGTATATGTCAGGCTGAGCTCCAAAAGCAATTATAACTGATCAAGACCAAGCTATGAAGAGAGCAATTGAAATAGTATTCCCTGAAACTAAACATAGGTTTTGTTTATGGCATTTAATGAAGAAAATTCATGAGAAATTTAAAGGATATTCTCAATATGAGGCGATTAAGAGGGATATAGACCGCTGTGTATATGACTCCTTGAGTTGTGATGAATTTGAAGATAGTTGGCAAAGATTACTTGAGGTGCATAATCTTCAAGATAATTAATGGTTGCAATGGTTGTATTATGAGCGACATCATTGGATACCAACATATGTGAAAAATACATTTTGGGCGGGAATGTCTACTACACACATAGTGAAAGTATGAATGCCTTTTTTGATGGTTATGTGGGGCCAAAGACTACTTTGAAGCAATTTGTTAATCAATATGATGAGGCCTTGAAGGGTAAGGTTGAAAAGGAGAATACAGGAGATTTTATTTCTCTAACTTCAAGAGTTCATGCATAACTCATTATGCTATTGAGAAGCAATTTCAGGACAGTTATACCAATTCAAAGTTCAAGGAGGTTCAAGATGAGATTAGGAGGAAAATGTGTTGTCATCCTTCTCTTCTTAAACAAGAAGGTGCAATTTCTACATATCAAGTTGTTGACGAGATAGAAATTGATGATGATACAAGGAAGTAACCTTCCATGTTTACTTTAATGAAGATGAATTGGAGGTACAATGCAATTGTTGCTTATTTGAATTTAGAGGAATCCTCTGCAGGCATGCCTTTTCTGTGCTCATGATGATAAAGAAAATTAAAATATTGCCATCAAAATATATTCTTCCACGGTGGAGTAAGGACTCGAAACGAAGATATACATTTATTAAATGTATTTATGATGAATTGAGTGGAAATCGTGAAACACAACGTTATGATAAATTGCAAACTTCTTTTTATGAAGTTGCATCAATGGCATCAAAAACTGAAGAAAGTTGTATGACTGTGATGACAATTTAGATAAGCTAAAGGAAAAGTTGAGTTTGAATGTGTCAAGTAGTGAAAGTGGTCAAACATCTCATCACACACCGGGTGCAGTGACAATATCTAATGAAGTTATTAATGGAACATCAAAGGAATGTATTAAGGTGCTTAGTCCTTTAGTAACTCGAAGTAAAGGGCGACCAGTGTCAAAACGAAAGGAATCTAAAACAAACCAAGTGATTAGGAAATTGAAAACAAGAAAGAGATAGGAAGGGAACAAAACTAGCAAAAAAAAAAAAAAAAGGAAAAGGAAAACAGGTACTTGCTTATTTAATTTTAGCTAATAATCTATTTATTAGTTTCTTTGTTTTTTTTTTATATATATATTTGTTTATTTGAATAACTTGTCTAATTCATCTACTTCTTTCTAATGAAAGAATTCTCACGTGGCACAAGAAATTAAAGTCGATGTAGGTGAAATTGGTTTGCCTACTTTAAGTACTCCACAGGAAGATCATGAAATGGGAACGCAAGAGAGAAGTAACGTTCAGGTATTAAGAATAAGAAAAAAATTATGAGATTAATTGTTTGAGATTTTAATCTACTATGTAATAATTTACATGATTGCAATTTTTTAATCTAATTATCTATCAAAAAAAATTACTCTACTTATTTTGGTGAGGGTACAAATTTTACTTTTGGTTTCACTTCCATCTGTTACGGTCAAGCTATTGAGTTAGCAGAATTGTTTCTTGAAAGGTCTTGTTGTGCAGATTTCTTTATCTCCCTTTGACTAAAATATTTTTTAATATTCAGTTTCTTTACCCTTCTTGGTTTTTACATAATTTTTCTTTGTATATTTAATTTTTTAGATTTATTTTCAATTGCACAANTCCCTTCATATTGGACAAGCTGAACCATTTTCCCAATTTTTACAGAATAGATGAGAGGATGATCAATGTTAATCTGTACACATAGTCGAGCAAATCGGCCTCTAGCACCATTTGCAGTATAAGAGTCAATACGCAGTACAGGTCCAATTGCACTACCAACTTTCTTGAGGATGGTGGGTTCATAGAACTCAATAGGTAAACCGGGCAGCCTAATCCAAACAGCCACAGAGGAAAAGGAAGCTTCCTCCGCCTTAAACTCCGGTTCCCATTTCCTAATGGCAAGAAACTGTTGTCCAACAAACCAAGGACCCCCTTTTAAAACCACGTCTAGATCAGAGCAAGCGTTATTTGGGTTTTTTTTTTTTAATATTTACTTTGTTAATTTCGTGGTATTTTAGTTTTTAAAAAGCTGAGGTGGAATATGCTATATTAACAGTTTGTAAAATTAGCAGTTTATAAAATATTTGTAGAATAATTTGTGTCTGTAGCATTTTTGAGCTTAAATATGTAAATTTGACACATTTTTTTTTCGTACACTGTCAATGCTTTTCCAACAAACTCAGATAGTGAAAAACAGAATTAAATATCTGATTTACACGTATTCACAGTAATAAGTTACTAAGCTGACTGTGATTAACAAAACGACTTCGTATTGTGTATCTTGGGGCCTTGCGCTGCTAGGCTTGGATTAATGGAACGATGCGTATCCCGTTTTCTAGGCTTCTTACTTTGGTTCAATGATGCAGTCCGTATAGAGTTTAGTGTAATGACACCGTTTCAATCTTACCTTTGCAGTGATTCTCAAAAAAGAAAAAGAAAAAAAAACCTTTGCAGAACTGTGTGCGCTTTCTTCTTCCTGTGGTTTTACACTACATAGCTATCATGGATAGAATGAGCAAATTATCTCTTGCCTTTTCCATATATAGTCTTCTAATCTAGTTTTCATATTTTTATTAAGAGAAAAAAAACTCTAGTGAACATATTTTTCATGTATAATTTTTGTTTGGGTAATGCTAATGAGTGCCTTTAGGGTATTGGTTAACAATCCAGTTAAAGAAAGTTTTTATGAGAAAAGAAGAAAAAAAAAAGCAATTAATATTTTGGCAGCTTTTTTATTTATTATAAAGGTGGTGTCAAAACTTTCTTAAAATAGATTATTAACTAATGTCTTAAGAACATTCGTTAGCATTTTCCTTTTTATTTTATAGTAAAAGACAGAAATATGAAAACATAACAATTGATGAGGATAAAATTATGATCACCACCCATAACATAGACAGATGAAGTAATATATGTCATTTAATGCGCCATATAATAAAAGAGTAACACGTAGCCCAACGATGACCGTTGGAGGTGTCTCCTAACCCATAAATACAAATATTAATTACAATATTTAGCCATTTGAGCTCTTTGATTCTGGCAAGTGAATTTTGTCTCTTGAATCTAATTTAATCATTGAAAGATTCTTAGCCAACATCACATTGGTGCTCTTTCTTTTTATCCATTTGTGACCTTTCTTTGCGGATTGGCCAGTGGAATTATTTGGCATCATCCATCTATATTGACGGAAGCATAACTGACAAATTTTTGCTTCATCAAATGACATATCAAAATTTAAAAAAAAAACATAACAATATCGATCGAGAATGTGAGTTCTCAACAGGCAAGTGCAAGAGCCAGTTCAAGCACCCTTACAACCCAAAATAAAAACACATAAAATAGTCTTACTTATCTAATTTAAGGCATAGTGCACACAAAAACAAAAAATTAAAAAAAGCGCCCACATTTTAAGGAAGGGCGGACTTTCCTCTTCTTATTAAAGTTTCATGCATGTACTGAAACTTTATTTATAAGAAGATGATCAGTATATAGCATCTTAAAACACAAGGGAGTCAAAAAAGGATGGACTTTCCTCTATTCAAGTTACAAAATCACTAATTCCTTTAGCATGTCTTGTTAAAGTATGTGTTGCTTGGTTTGCTTTCCGCCTCACATGTTGAAGTTGAGTTCATCTAAAGGCTTGCAGTTGGTGAAGAGTCCCTCCGATGATGTCCACAATTGAGACCAGGAGTAATGGTACCATAGAGAGCATCAGAGACTAACTTTGAGCCTGTCTCAAATATCACCTCCCTGATCCCAATATCCCATGCAAAGGAGACCGCTTCATCTACGGCCTTTACTTCTGCCTCCAAAGGACCCGATGGTAGTGGTAAGTGTTTACTCAAAGTAGCTATCACCAATCCCTCATGGTCACGAATTACAACACTGATACCGACAGTTTTAAGGTTTGAAAAAACTACAGCATCGGTTTTGACTTTATACCATGGGTGTGATGGAGGAATCGAGCGAGTATCAGCTTGTTCTTTGAAGAGAGGCCGTGCGAGGTGAGCTAGCTGGAAGTCTTCAAGGATGGAGCGAGCTTTGTGGATAATCTCGTGGCTGGTCTGTCTGGTGGAGCCAAGCCGTGTCTTGTTACGGTTGTACCACATGCACCACGCCACTGTGATGATAAGCTCTATCAAGTCTTTTCCTAATTAATATCAAGCCATAAACTTGGCATGGTACAAAGCATAGAGCTGAAGTTATAACTTACCAGGTGCTTCCAATAATATTAGCTCTAGACCTTTTTAATCATAAGATCATAAAATGCAAATTTTAACTAACGTAGTACACTGGATCAGGCACTTTAAATGTCCGATTGCCAAAATTTGTACCCAACAAATCGGTCCAATGATCACCCATGTTGCCAAGGATCCTATACCCCCCAGCTTCAAGTTCAGCTCTTTTGGTTGTTTTGTACGCTAGTGATGATACTCGACCCGTTTCAGAGGAGTTCCTGCCACCAAATTGATATAATCATGAATGGTGTATAATAATATGTATATAATGGTGTTCTTTATTAATTAATTTGGTTAGAAATACTGAATAATTTGTATTGTATTTCACGATTAAAGAATATACATGGATGCTTTAATATAGGAGGTATATGTGTGTAATACATGTAAAGTGTAGTACAAGATGTGTGCTATACAAGTAATTTAATTAGGCCTAAAGCCCACTATATTATATACGTCAACAGCCTCCCTCAAACTCAAGGTGGATGTGAGACTAGCTTGAGGTTGTCAACCAAAGTACGAAGGCGTCCCTTAAGATGTGACTTGGTGAAAATATCTGCAAGTTGATCTTTAGAGGAGACTGAGATCAGTTTGAGAGTACCATGGACAAGATGAAAACGGATAAAATGACAATCGATCTCGATGTGTTTAGTTCGTTCATGGAAGACATCATTGTGAGCAATATGAATAGCATTCTGGTTGTCACAATAAAGAGAAGTAGCAGAGGATGTAGACACATGTAAGTCTTTCAGAAGTCATTGTAGCCAAAGGAGCTCAGATGTGGTATCAGCAAGAGCACGATATTCTGCTTCAGTACTAGAGCGGGCCACATGAGTTTGTTTCTTACTTCGCCAAGAAATCAGAGAAAAACCAAGAAGAAAGCAATAACCAGTGGTAGACCTGTGATCAGTGGGATCTCCTACCCAATCAGCATCAGAAAATGCAAAGAGAATAAGAGGAGACTGAGCAAAGTAGAAAAGACCATGGAAGATAGTGCCCTTTAGGTATCGAAGAATATGTAGAATAGTAGTATAATGAGTAGATCGTAGTGCAGACAGATACTGGCTCACCTAGTGAACAGCATAGGAAATGTCTGGACGAGTGACAGTGAGATAGACTAAGCTACCAACCAAGCATTTGTAAAGAGAGGGATTAGACAATGGTTTCCCCACTGAGGGAGTCAGATGCGCATTAAGCTCAACTGAAGTGTCAACAGTCTTGCTATCAATGAGTCCAACTCGAGACAAGAGTTTAGAGGCATACTTGACTTGAGTAATATAAAGTCCATCTGTAGAATGAGTGATTTCAAGACCCAAGAAGTAGTTAAGATGTACAAGATCTTTCATCTCAAACTACTGATTGAGAAAAGCTTTGAGTTCTTGGATGCCACTGAGGTCATCACCAGTTATGATCATATCATCCACATATAGGAGAAGTAAATAGTGCCTTTGTCAGAGCGACAAAGAAATAAGGCAAAATCATAATGACTGGCCATGTAACCCAAGCGAGAGATGGTAAAGCTGAATTTGGCAAACCAAGCTCGTGGAGCTTGTTTAAGGCCATAAAGTGCACATCGAAGGTGACAAACCTTGTTTGAGTCAACAGAGAGACCAGAAGGAGGTTGCATATACACTTCTTCACTTAAATCCCCATTAAGGAATGCATTTTTGACATCCATCTGAAAAAGGTCCCATTTACTGGCAGCAACAACAGCTAAGAGGGCACGAACAGATGAGATACGAGCAACCAGAGCAAAGGTCTTTTCATAATCAATCCTATACTTTTGTGTAAAACCTTTTACAATAAGACGAGCTTTGTAGCGCTCAATGGACCTATCAGAGCGAGTCTTAATCTTGTAGATCCACTTATAACTAACCATAGATTTCCCAGAAGGAAGTGTCACCAAATCCCACGTGTGAGTTTTAAATAATGCATCAAGTTCCTCTTTCATCGCAATTTGCCATAAAGGGTCAGTAGAAGCCTCACGATAGGTGTGAGGCTCGTGTAGTGTAGCAAGGGCAGTATAACAATGATAGTCAAGTAAATATGCAGGAATAGATCTTACTCGAGTTGAGTGACGAGATGGAATGTCTTGTGCAAGATCTTTAGGCGGAGTAGGAGCAGGAGACCCAAGCTCAGGATTGGGTTGGGTAGCTCGTCTTTAACCTGTTCATCTTCCACCTGTTCATTAAAGGGTGAACTAGGAAAGGGATCAATGATATTTGGTGATTGGACAAAGAAGTCTACAACAACAGAATCAGGAGCAGCTATAGGAGAATCAGGAGCAGCTACAAAAGGAATATGAGCCTCATTTGGAAAAAGATCTAAGACAGAGGAGGAAGACAGGGAAGCACTGAAATGAGAGAGCTCGACAAAAAGACGATGTTCCCAAAAGACAACATTGCGGGAGATACGAAGACAATGAGAGACAGGATCATAACACCTATACCCCTTTTGAGTTTCGCCATAGCCAAAAAAACAACAAAGTCTTGACCGAGGCTCAAGTTTGTTATGTTCATATGGTTGAAGAAGAACGAAACAAGCAGAACCGAAAGAGCGAAGGTGGTGATAGTCTGGAGGTGACCCAAAAAGGTGCTCATATGGAGTTTGATTTTGGATAACAGGACTCAAAATGTGATTAATAGTATGGTGCTATGCCTTTCAATACCCAATCTCCAAAGGCTGTTGAGTTATATGCAATTGCCCCCAGAGAGAGAGAGAGAGAGAGAGAGAGAGGAGAGAGAGAAGAGAGAGAGAGAGAGAGAGAGAGAGAGAGAGCAGTCATGCATAAGAAAAGATAACATATATTAGATGTGGAGTTAAACTAAACGTTTTCAATCTAGAGAAGAATGAGAGAAATTGGCAAAGTGTATGTGAGTTTGTGGGTCTTAAGGTATAGGAGTTTTGATTTACATATTTATCTTTGTTAGTTAAAAACTTGTAAGTGGGTATAATGAGGGTTTTTAGGCATTAAAATTGAGGAATCCAAATAGGAGAAACCCCTTAAATAATAGTATAGATTATAGATTATAGATGAGAAGTTGGAATTCGAATGAAAAAAAAAAAAAAAATGCCGTGCATGAATATATCTTTTTATTAAATTTTTGAGAGATCAAAAAATGGTGCTTGAATTTGGGAGAAGTTTGTCGTGGTTGGTAACAACTGTTATTGTGCTGTTAGGAAAGTATTCATTTAGTGGGAAGTTATTGAGAGGAAATTGCTTTTTTTTTTTTTTTTTTTACAAAATTGAAATTATATTCTAACCTATAATCTAAGTGCATTCATTTTTATGAGAGAGTTTTTAAAAAATAAAAATGCAATTCTTTTTATTTTAATATATAAAAAATGGCAATTTTGATATAGTTTTTTGTTTTTAAATTTTGTTGAACTATGATTCTATCCTCATTTTTTAGTTTTTAAGAGTAAGACTATTTAATTAAATTGGGGTATTTTGATAATTCAAAAAGTGATAATTAACTTTCTAATCCTCAAATAACCCATTCTTACTCGGTCACACATGTAAAAACTACAATTAGATGTTGTTCTAGTTAATGAGCTTGGACTTGTAGGCTTTGATGTGCCATGACTTGGACTTGATCTGGATAGGTTATTTGTATCTTGCAAATTGTCCTGCCTTTGTAAAGAATAATTTGGGCCCACTTCGTGATAGTGTTCTGAAAAATGTGTGACCTTTTATTTCTACATAGATTTCATTGATTGAAAATAAGCAAATTATCTATTGCCTTTTGAAAGTGATAATCTAAGTGTATTCATTTTTATGAGAGAGTTTTAAAAAAAATAAAAATGCAATTCTTTTTATTTTAATATATAAAAAATTGCAATTTTGATATAGTTTTTTGTTTTTAAATTTTGTTGAACTACGATTCTATCCTCATTTTTTAGTTTTTGAGAGTAAGACTATTTAATTAAATTGTGGTATTTTGATAATTCAAAAAAGTGATAATTAACTTTCTAATCCTCAAATAACCCATTCTTACTTGGTCACACATGTAAAAACTACAATTAGATGTTGTTCTAGTTAATGAGCTTGGACTTGTAGGCTTTGATTGCCATGACTTGGACTTGATTTGGATAGGTTATTTGTATCTTGCAAATTGTCCTGCCTTTGTAAAGAGTAATTTGGGCCTAATTTGTGAAAGTGTTCTGAAAAATCTGTGTGACCTTTTATTCCTACATAGATTTCATTGATTGAAAATTAGCAAATTATCTATTGCCTTTTGAAAGTGATAAGTTCACACCATTTTTACAATACTTTTATAACAAATTCTAAATGGTTAGTTACTAGCTGTTATTGATTTTAATTTGAATTTATCACTTAAACTACTTTTTTGCCCATTTATAATAGTCATTAACAATCTATCACCTTAAATTTATTGTAAAAATGTTATGAACATAACATTTTTATTTCCATACATAGTCTTCTACTCTTCCAATCTAAGTTATCATAATTTTATTTAGATAAAATAATAATAATAATAATCTAGTGAACACATTTTTTGTGTATAAGTTTTGCTTTATAGCAATTAGCAAGAGGCAAAATCTAAAAACATGGCATTGAAAATTTAAAGGCAGAAGAAAAAACTGATCAACCAATTGAATCCTTGGATTTTTATTTCTAAACATATTAATATCGAGAATGTGAGTTCTCAATAGGCAAGTACAAGAGCCAGCTCAAGCACCCTTACAATTGGGGTGGCTCAAGCAGGCAAAGAACCCAGAAAAACAGAGAAAATAGAGCCTTACTTTACTTATTTTAAGGCATAGCGCACACCTAAAACAGACCCCTCAAAGTAACACCTAATTAATACCCAAAGCCAAAAACTTGGCATGGTACAAAGCATAGAGCTGAAGTTATAACTTATCAAGTGCTTCCAATTAGCTCTAGAGCTTTTTAATCATAAGATCATAATGAAATTTCAACTAATGTAGTACATTGGATCAGGCACTTTAAATGTTCGATTGCCAACATTTGTACCAAACAAATCGCTCCATTGATCTCCCATGTTGCCAAGGATCCTGTACCCTTCAGCTTCAAGCTCAACTCTTTTGGTTGATTTGTACACTAATGCTGTGGTACTCGATTCAGAGGGTTGCCTGCCACCAAATCAAGAATAGCTCAATAGTCAAAATCATGATATTCTTTTTGGATGCATGTTACCAGATCTCTATGTTAAGAAAAAGATACCAATTAACTTGTAAATATTTACCATGTAATAAGATCTTCTTCATTTCACAGTTGAAATTTTAGTTTATGGAGTTAACAATATATAAAATGTTTTACTGAACGGATCCTGTATACAATGATGGTGTAAAATTTTAGGTGGTGATGATTTTCACATGAGAATTGCATGACAAATTCTTTATATAAAAGAAAATTATCAAGACAATGTCCAAAATACAAATGAGATATATATCCTTGATGCTTACTTTAGTATGAGCTTCTCCCAAGTGGTGTAACCAACATTCTTCAGGTTTTCTATCGTAATATTTCTATAGGTTTCAGACCTTCCTGTAAGAAAGACAATCTTAAACCCAAGATTTGCTAATTTTTTGTAGAGATCAAGATTCGCAGGCACAGCTGGTGCTATGCCTTTTGCTTCCCATTCGTTAAAGGTTGTTGAGTTATATGCAACTGCCCTGAAATAGGGAGAGAGAGAGAGACAAGTCATGCATAAGAAAAGATAACATATATTAGATCAGATATATATTTACTACAAAACTATTAAGCAAGAAACAAATTAAAGATGTATAAAATTTTCATGTCTTAATCAAGGGAATTTTGTTGTCCTTTGGAAAGAGCATACTTCAATAACCATATATACGAACTCTTCTAATTAACTATGAAAATGTCTCAGCTCTCAAGACTAATTAATTATATGCATGAGCTGCACCAAAAAAATTGTAGCGGTGAAATTCCCAGGGCAATATGTCATAGCCTATGTTTTGTTCCTAGCAGAACACATTGAATAGTCCTAGATTCCAGGTATACTTAGAAGCACAAACCACTTCATTTTTTAAGTAGTTCTTATGCATATCAATAATCATCCTTCGTCTATCAATATTATCACACTCGTACTTGTTTTTCCTCCACTAGTATACTAAGTTCTTCTTATTGGTAAATTTTATATGTACTTGATGGATCTTAAAATCATGATCTTCCTCTCCACCTTGATTTGAGAGGTCCTATTGAGCTAAAGCTTCTTGGCACAAATGTAACTTTCTATTATAATAATGCAATATGCCCATTACGATTTTTTTTTTTTTTGTTTTTCTAGTTAGAGACATTTAGAGCCCATAACGAATTTCAAAAGTCACAATCATGGACACTATGACCTGATCAGGTCCTGTACTGAATAATATATTCATAATGATTAACACAATGTGATATTAATTTATATCGGTGACAACTACTCTCTCTTTTGTTTGTCTCATGGTAAATATAAATATATCAAAGTTTAAACAGGCTAATCATCACTTATCAATTATCATAAAATGTAGTATTATTTTACTTACCCAAATGCAACGTCAGGTTGAGCATAGTAAGGCAAATTAGAGAGTGTAGTTTCATCAATGTCAAACACCCAAATATCCAAGCCATCATCACCGAGTGTGAGGTTCTTAGCATAGGCATAAGCAGTATCGGCCACAACTTGACAATCCTCACGGTATTGTTTGCCAAGCATGTAGTTTCCAACATAGGTTTCACAGTCTTCTGGAACTACTGACCAGTCACGGAGGTTGTCAGTTTCCACGGCTAGACGCCAACTTAGGCAGTCAATGCCTTCAACATTGTGACCAGCAAGGCCAGAATGTGGCCGGAGAAGGTGAAGGTTATTGGGAATGACTTGAGTGGTTTCTAAAAGGGTGGCAAGGTATAAAAATGGTAGAGATCTCATGGTGTTTCTAGGGTGAAAGAAAGAACTATCACTTCTTTCTTTGTGGAAGATGTTGATATTCTCCCTTGCATAATGGCTCTTTAAATAAGCTCAAATTTGTCAAAGTGACCTCATTTTTGGGTGTAATTTACTCAAACAACCAGAAAAGATGCTTTAAACTTTTTGTGGCCTTTTTCTCTCGTGTGTATTATTTTAATAAATCTTATGACTCATGTGTGATTTGAATAGAGTGGAGAAATATAATTTTAAATTGATTTGGAGTTAAAAACTTTTTCCTACTCAATAATGCTAGGGATATTTACAATATTTTTCATATTGGTAAACTTAATACGCGGTTATTGAAAGAACTTCATTTTGTCTAAATCTTTATTAACATCATTTTTATTATGAAACTTTCGCAACAAATAATATCAATTATTGTAAGAACTATTATGTCCGCGCTTGACAAGCGTTTTAATTTATTATTTATTTTAATGGGCTAAGCCTTTGATTGTCTCACACTTTCTATTTGTAAACTGTCATTACACATTTTTTTCATGTGTAAAATGTACAATATCTTGTTATTTTTTTATTAGTCATGCCCCAGCTGTAGTATTTTTCAGCTATTTTTTTATTAGTCACGTCCTCAGGGTGTTAGGTGCATCCATTCCAGCTGTAGTATTTTTCTTTTTGTGGAACAGCTAGGGTTCGTTCATCTACAACACCGGATATAGTAGGTGTGCATTTGGAATGCATGCTGGACGTACATTTTTGCTGAAGAATAGTGGGTTTTGTATGTTGTTTATAGAATCTACAAATACGAAATTCAGAAAGAAAAAAAAAATCCCATAAAACTAGGTCACACACGACACTATTTACATTTAAAAATTATTTTGTTACCGTGTTTTCAGTTTTTAGTTTTTAGCAATAATAAGTTATAAGCGGTATCTAAACAGACCCTAGGTATGAAAGTAATGATGATTCATAAAAATTTTAGATTTTAAGAAAAATGACAGACGAGGAAAAACCAAGCAATGAGTAATGCTATTTTTTTTTTACAAACTATTAATGTGGTAAATGGTTATTATTAGTAAATTAAAAAGTAATATTAGTGACGAGTTTAGATGAGAACTAATAAGAATTTGTTATTTCATGGTTTGTAAAAATGTTTTAAAATAATTTGTACATGTACCATAAGCATAACTCATTTCAAAAAGTCTAAAGATATTAAAATTGATGGTAGATCCAAATGATGATACTCTTATCACAAAAATCATGCCATCAATTGTGTGCATAGTATTACTCTAGTTCTTTTAAATTTTACCTTAAAAAGTGTGAGAGTTCAATAAGTTTGAAAGCATAACATTTTTCACAAATGTTGGCATAACCTATCATGATTGGTACATTATTATTATAAAAGTAGTATCATTAGTGGATTTATATGAAAAGTGATGTTGTTTCAATCATAGTTTATCATCTTAACTGAGTTATATAAATTGTTGTTAAAAAGTTGTCCCTAACAGTAGTGTTGGCGAGAGCTAACTCACCTCGCCTTGTTTAGGAAATAAAGCTTCAATGGCAAAATTTTTGCTTAAAAAGAATTGAAAGAAAATAGTTTTAGTGTTTGAGGTATTTGACAAACTATATTAATAAATGATTTGTGTATGACCCAAAATAGAACTTTAAGGCTCTTAAAATTGTTTTAGCAGAAATTTCCCACACTTTGGTAAAGAGCTTTAAAGGGGTCCTTAAAGTTGAATACAACGTAAGGCTAAAAAAAAAAAAAAAAAAAAAAAAAAAAAAAATACATTATATATATATATATATATTTTTAAAAGTAAATGAGATTTAATGGCCCCTTTAATTGAATTAAGTAAACGACATTATCATTGTTTACATCTAAAAGTTTTTTAACAATTGGTTACTAAAATAAACACAATATACTATTTTTAGTTTATCAAATGCTCTAAATGCTAAAACCTTTTTCAATTAGTTCAGAAAATGAATAACCCAATTTTTAGTTAAAAATCTTGTAAAAATTATATCACTAAAATTCTAATTCCAATGAAAATACCAAACATATATTATATTATTGTTATTAATGGAATAACTAATGTGTTGATTTCTCAAACCTCAAAAAAAGAGTGTCATTCCTTCCTCCAAACCTTAAGGAGGGTATATATAATTTACCCTACAACTTTCTTTCATATGAGGACTAACATAATATTATTGGACTAGCATCATTTTTATTTAGGCCTTTGTTGACATCCTTTTTATTATGCACTAATCACAACAAATAATATAAAAAATTATATTTAAATATTGTAAAATATTGTGTTGACACTCTTTATGTTTTTTTTTTTTTTGAGGTGGAAAAAATACAAATAACATCCTTTAAGTTTGGTCAATTGTCATTTTGATCGAATGAATTTCATTTATGTTATTTTGTAAGTTCGCATTTGCTGATAGCGTTACTTCTTCTATCCATAAGTCCTGTTAACTATTAAAAAAATAATTTTATAAAATGCAAATTACTCCCCTTAAGTTTGGCTAATTGTCATTTTGGTCTTGTAATTTCATTTTTTTTTCTCATTTTGGTCCTATAAGTTTACATATGCTATCATCGCTAGTCCTTTATGATAAATTTTTTAATGGAATGGAGAAAGGACTAACAGTGACCATAAATATGATCTTAAAGGATCAAAATGAAAAAAAATAAAAATTTCATGACCATAATGACAATTGATCAAACTTAACGAGTGGAATTCACATTTCTGCCATTTTTTAGGGAATATACAACACCAGAAATTGTAGGTATGATGTATGAAAGCCATGATGAGAACAAAGCTGAGCAATGCTATATACACAAAAAATTTTATAACATTTTTTACAATAATTAAATTGACAAACTTTTATAGGTTTTTATTTGGACACAATACTAACGTCATTTTTTTAATCTACCACTTACAATCTGTGATATCTACAAATGTGAAAAGTTGTCTTTGTGTGTGTGTGTCTAAAGAATTTCTAGGATGAACCCAAGTAATTATTGACAGAACAGGAAGAAGTAATATAATGATATGTCTCATTCAACATGTTGGAACTACCTTAACTTGATGAGTAATACTACCATTACAAACTATTTTACAATATTTTTATAAATTATTATTGTGGCCAACGTTTTACTGATTATCATCTGGATCCACCATTAACATCACTTTAATTTTGTAAAAAAATTTATACCTTTAGTATTTTTCTATTTTACTATTGATTGTGTAAACCCAATTGCACATGTAGGAACTAGGAAGTAGGAAGTAATATAATATTAAGTGATCTTTGACTAAGCTTATCAGGTGCTTTGTTGCCACGTACACTTTGTCAGCCCGTGACTCTTGTTTGTTGTTTCTTTTATTTTTGGGAAGCAAGGTACAGTTCTTTGTTAATGTAAATTCCTTTCGTGTACAAGACATGCTTCGAGGAAATCAGTTTAAGAATATGATATTTTTCAGTAGGTTTCAGTTAGTTAAAGTC
>NW_027069488.1:1177880-1292880 GCF_002906115.3 Quercus suber | reverse complement strand
ACATGCGTTCCATCAATAGCTCCTATGCTTCTCTACATTGAAGAGTGCTAATTATTTGTAAACAACATCTCTATATGTGAATGAAGGAATACATCACAGTAATATGTGCGAACATTTTCATTGAAAGAACTTGTATTATGAAATGATTTACCTCAAACCAAGGGTAGTATTTGTTGTTCGACCGCATATGCTCTAGAAGGCTTACCACATTCAGATTGAGCTTAATTAAATGTTGGCCATAGGTGTGGATAGCCCGCAACACCCTACGGAACTTGCGGCTGACAGTTTTAGCAAAAAACAACATCTAAGCACACTAAGCCACTTGGAAAGATCCAAGTCTCGCTAAAAAGATATCAATTTGAATTCACTAAGCCACTTGGAAAGAAACTAAATAAATTTTTTTCCTGAGGTTATTAGAGGTAAAGATAATTCTCCGTCCTAAGGTTCTACGTCGACTCAATCTTTCCTCTGCTGAATTACCAGGCTAAGCCGCCGGTGCAAACCTTGTCGGTCACCAACGTTCATGGCATGATCTGCTTGTGAGTTTGTGAGCTCCGGCGCCTGGTGGAGAAGAAGGTTGTGCTTGTGAGCTTAGTGGTAGAGAGTGTAGGGTGAAGAGAGAGAGAGAGAGTAACAAGGGTGAAGGAGTGAAGGGAAAATGAGAAAAGAGAAAATGGTAGGGAATGGGTTCCGCAGGTAGGCTTAACAGAAGGGACTGACCAATTTACAGGTATAAGTCCCACAAAAAAGTAGAAATTTTTTAGTGATATACGATTTGCCATTTTTATATGTATAATTAAAATTGTGTTAAATGTATACTATTTGCCATTTTTATATGTATAATTAAAAAAAAAAAATTTGAAATGTAAACATTTTATAAATGTAAATATTATGAATTTCTAATCATTTTAATATTCTTAATATTTTTTTTCAATCATAAAGGATGTAATGAAAACTAATGCATTTTACTCAAAGTCATTCTTCGTACTTGATGCTATTTAAAATGATACCATGCATCCAGAGACTTTGCAATTGTTTTCTGATCCTGCCATCAGCAAGTTGTCAATACGACGTCTGAGGAACTGTCTAACATAGCTATGGAAGTCTCAGTCTAGGATCTAGAAGGTACATTTCCGTACTACAAAGATTTTGAAATACTTGTTTTTATTTTAGACTTTAACAGTTGTAATGGCAAGACAAAAAGCAAATTTGCGCTCGCGTTCCAAGAGCGTAACCTTGGAAGGAGCTTCTACACAACATGTAGATCAAGAAACAAGCCAATAAATGCACTTAACTCAAAAGACTTAAACTTATGATGTTTGAGCCTAATTGTGTTATATTAACCTCTCTCTCTTAACATTCTTATGCAATGTAGGACTTATTCCCAACAAGAAATAAGCTTAAAAAAATTTGTTGACCAAACTATGCCTCTTTAACATCCATTGCATCTTTCATCTATAACTTGAAAATCGGGTCAAGGTGAGCTAGATAGTTGGATCTCTATGGGTCTCAATCTCAGGCTTCACTTCTTTAAGTTTCTCAACGTTCTTGGCTGAAACGAACTTCACTTCCTTCTTGGGTTCACTGCTCGAACTCCTTTCTTCGGTATAACCTAAACTGGTCTTATCATGTGAAGATTTCTGAGAGGATAGCACATTGTCAAGTTTCTTGGTGGAGATGCGCTCAACCTTGACATTTGCATTTCATTCTAGGTTGTTTTTTATATTTGTTTTCAAAAACAAAAAACAAAAAAAACAAAAACAAAAACAAAAAACAAAAAAAGAGGAAAAGGGAAGCAAAATGTGTTTTGCATTATTTTTCTTGGATTTGAAATCAAGGTTGGCCAATTTATCTTTACATAACATGTTTATGTACCTTGTTTAGCTTTGATGAGCTTATTTATTGCACTTTACTAAATAAGCTATGAAAATAATGTCCCAACCCAATGGCACATTACTCCTACTCATTCATAAGTAGTCTAGTTTGTTTATTTATCACATATTAGTTTATCAATTAATATTAGTAAAAATGAGATATTTTTAAGAAACTGATGCTACACGCAACAAGTTTTTTTGTGCTCATCTCTACGATTTGAATCAATATATATATATATATATATATATGATTTTAATTGGTCCTTTAAAAAAGATTATGAAAACTTCTTTGTTTTTTTCTCGGGTGGTAACTGTAGTCTAGTTTGTTTATTTATCACATATTAGTTTATCAATTAATATTAGTAAAAATGAGATATTTTTAAGAAACTGATGCTACACGCAACAAGTTTTTTTGTGCTCATCTCTACGATTTGAATCAATATATATATATATATATATATATATGATTTTAATTGGTCCTTTAAAAAAGATTAGGAAAACTTCTTTGTTTTTTTCTCGGGTGGTAACTGGTAAGTAATGATAATTTTATGAAGAAAAATAAAAAGGAACTAGCCAATTTTCCTCTTCAACATGGGGCAAGAAGAAATAGAATATATAGGTTTGGGCTCCCAAACCAAACAAAAAGAGTCAGCCCATTTTGGGATTAGGAAAACTCAATTAAAATCTTGATTCTTATGAATGAGAATGCTATTTATATTTTAAAAATTACATGATATTTTTTACAACAATTAAGTTGATAAATTCTTACTAGTTTAGGGTGAGGTTTTGCTAACGAAACTAAACTTTAGGATGTAAAATCCATTTTTTCAAACATCAAGGTGTAAAATTCAAACAACTCCAAACTTCAGGGGTGTAAGGGGCGAAGCCACCTTATGCATTGGGGGGGCCATGGCCCCTCCAAATTTTTTTAAAACATCTCTAATTATAGGTAAAACTAGGCTAGAATCATTTTGAGTTAAGGTTTGGCCCCCATAAGATTAAAAGATTGGTCCCCTCTCTAACACGTCACTCATAAAATTTGTTAGGACATATGTGTTTTCACTTATTAAGAACATATGTCACTTATTTATGTGAATTGGCTAATCTTTTGACAAAACGTACTCTACTTGTAATTGGGTAGTTTTAGGTGTTTTTAATACTTCAAGAAACAAGATTTTAAGGTCAAGTGTTGAAGTCATCAAGTCTATCCAAGAAAAAGCAAGCTAAAGTGCAATTTTATTAAAGCTTGAAACCTTCTCGATAGCTACCTCGACACCTGCTATCTATTGAGATTTAAAATTTCAGATTTTCTGATCTGATTTTCTTGGGATCCGTGAATATGTTTTTGGCCTTCTTTTCTCCAACCCCTAAACATATAAAATGATTGTTTTAAGAGCCATCAAGTGTGACACAAGTTGCAAACTCATTGAGCAATCTCTATTCAAGCAAATTGTGATCAAAAGGCAAAGTTTTTGACTTATTTCATCTTCTCTGAAGAAGTTGTTGTGTATTTGCACCATAGGGTTTTGTGACTAAGTATCTTTCTGATCTTCATCGTGTAGGATGAACTGAAGAACTTTGCAGCCAACCTTTCTTCCTTAAGTTGGTATTTTGAAGTCGCGTACTGGGATCCGTGCATTGGTTAGTCACGTATTTGGGAGCCGTGCATCAAAGGTAGGAACTGTCACTACAGATCAAGTCCAATTGGGTATTGGGGTAAGGGTTCAACTGTAGGTTGGTAAGGTACTTGAGATTCCTTTACTTGTAACCGCTTGATTTGATAATAGTGGAGTTTCGGGAGTGGTGACCTGAAAATCACCCGGTGGGGTTTTTGCCTTGGGGTTTTTGCCGTTAGGTTTTTCCCCATTCGTAAACAAATCACCATGTTATTTAATTTCCGCTGCATATTTAGTTTTTGGTGATTTGTTTGTGCTTCCACGCAATTGCATGATTAATTGATTAATTAACTACTTGACTAATTAATTAATTAGGTTTAATCACAAGGGGTTATTCAGATTGTGGCCTATCAAAATTCTTCCCACCTCAAATCCCAACTGTGCAATCATAAAAATTAACTCCTTTTGTATTTTCCATTCTTCTCTAAAGCATGATAGCCACATCCATATTTTTTTAGTTTTTAGTTATTCAATTTTTGTGAAGGGATAAAACTAAGGTGTAGTACATCAGATTACCTGGATAAAATCATATGTATTGAATTTAATTGTTCTTAAAAATAATAACATTATTTGTATTTTATTGGTCATGTTAAACATGTGCTTGAATTTAATTGAAGAACTTAATGTATTACACTTAAGATATTATACTTAAGTTTTGCACTTTCTCAAAACTATTACAAAACCCCTTTCCACTGAAAAACCATTGAAAAGACACTCCTCATCACTTGGTGCTCTCTCTTCAGTTACTCTTCATTAACTTTTCCATAGGATGCTCTCACATAATCACATTTTCATTAGTTTCTCCCCCTTCCTTAACAAAGAGTTTTCTTATTTAAAGCTAAGCAAATATTGAGAAATACCAACTTCTTCTTTTTCTTCTTCTTCTGCAGTTTTGTTGTATACTTATATTTGATTTCTATGAATGTTATGGACTTATGGTTTTTCAAAAGAATAGGAGAAACTCAAGAAAAAAAGACTTAAGATGCTCAATTGGTTGATTAACTAGTTAGTATTTTGATATTTGAGTGCTATAGAATTACACAGACAAAAAAATTCTATCAATAATCTTGTGTTATAAATATATTGTCCTTTGAGTTTTTCATTGAATTGCAAATCAAAATGATAGTTTTACCTTGGCCCCCTCCAAGCAAAAATTCCTGGCTACCCCCTGAGGGGTGTATTTTGTAATTTATCCTAATTAAAAAGCATTGGATCAACAGAGAGTCCAAAATCATACAAAAGTACCACACAAGGGGATTGAGCACGCAGAATTCAATCAAGTAAAAAAACACTCTCTGTTTGTCTGCATCATCTCAAAAAATTTGAGGACTTATTGTCCTATTCCCTGAAGCCTTCTGAACTGATTTATATAAAGAATAGCAAACTACGAAATCTAAAACACAACTAACAGCAAAATTACTTGACAATGAAAGAATCCAAAATCCATAAATGGCAACTGTCCAAAGCTGCAACTCTCAAACAAGCTGAAACAAAAATATAGTTTGTAAGCTTGGTTCTATCTCAAGCTGAGCTTGCGCATTTTACATTTGTTGCTAAGCTAAGCTTAAAAATTCTTATGGTACAAGCACAATAATAATGGAAGTAACATAGGAGATAACTGAATAAAAAAAAATACTTTTGAATGCCATTTACGAGAGATACACAAGGTTTTTCTTGTGAAAGTAATTTGGTTTCATTATGAGATAATCAAATTTGTTTCTTCATAGCTTGAGAGAGAGAGAGAGAGAGACCTGATTCGATAATTCACTTGATGAATTTGAATCCAAGGATAAACAGTTTGATGCATGTACTTTTTTTATGCTTTGTGGAAGACTTGGAATTTTCTGAAGGAATTTGCACCCCTCAATATGAATTGTATGTAATCTGGTAAAATCGATAGTTCTTTCTGGGAGAAAAACAACAAGTTCGATCACTAGTGACTTTGCTATATATAATAAGTACTTTAATAGGGATGGCATTATTTCATCGTTGTTGTTTGGTGATGCATGTTGGATGTCAGTCTTCTGAAATAGGGACAGGTACTATTCCAATTTGCAGACAGTACTATTCCAAGTTCTTGAACAAGTTCCATGGTTGTTTGGTTACAAGAGACCTACAACTTCAACATAACTTGTGCATTGTCAGAAAATGTCTCTCAGATGCTTTCTGGATTGGAAAAATACACAAAATATGATCTGGTTTCAGCTGTAAAAAGGCAGTCCTTTCTTTTACCAAGTATGATGAACTTATTCTATTTTCTATTTTTATTTTGTGAAGTGTAGCCAATATATTTGAGTGAATTATTAAGATTGAGGTCAGGTCTTTCTTCATAATTTCTTCAGAAACTGATAGAGATTGAGAGAGAGAAAAAGGAAATAATTCCAACCTTGCAGTGAGAAAATAGCTGATGGTCAAAAGACACGTTGAAGCAACCAATACGTATGACATGAGCACCTTCTTTTTCCTCCTTAAATATCTCTTTCAAAACTACATTAGCTGACTTCTTTTCCTCCATCAAACCCAAATAATATCCACAAAATACCTTCAACTCTCTTCCCACAACAGCCTCAACCCCCATGTAAGAATTGGCTCTTTGGCTATAATTAGTAAATTTGACATATGTGGACTCTTTTAGGGAAATGTAGGGTAATTACCCTCCCTGTGATTTGGATTGTATCTGAGATACTGGTTTCAGCCCCCTAAATAATTTGGCGTACTCCTTGTATGCCCGGCCACTAAAACAGAGTTGTGGAGCTTGTTCCTATTCTTGGAATAGCTCAAATATCAACTGATGCAGGATGTGGAAGTGTTAAGAGATGTGGAAGTATTAAGAAGCAAAACACGTCTACTTCTAGGAAAAAAAAAAACACATTTGCGTTTGAAAATAACCTTAAATCCATGAGGGTTTCTTGAATCCACAAGGAGAAAGGATTTTGGAATCCACCAGAGAAACAATAGACTAAGTATAAAATCCAAAGAGTATAGAATAAATGAATCGTAAAATAAAAAAAAAATAAAAAAAAGTGATCCACAATAATTAAAAAAAAAAAATGGACAATTTAGACCGCTTGGAGGGCGGCAAAGAGGTTTTATGCTGAGGGCTTCGGTTTCCTCTTCGACAACACATCGTTGTGTTGTCCTTGTGTTTGCATCTATCTTCCCTTAATATTTGCCATTTAATTTCTGCTGTGGATGTGATTTTAATTGGTTTAGATTGTTTATCCATTTTTTTATTAGCTTATGTTCATTTTCCACACATATATTGTTTGACATTAAGCTTGAATTGATTACTTTGTAATTGTGGGTTGAGGGCTTCGGTTTTCTCTTCGATAACACATCGTTGTGTTGTCCTTGTGTTTGTATCTATCTTCCCTTAATCTTTGCCATTTAATTTCTGCTGTGGATGTGATTTTAATTGGTTTAGACTGTTTATCCATTTTTTTATTAGCTTATGTTCATTTTCCACATATATATTATTTGACATTAAGCTTGAATTGATTACTTTGTAATTGTGGGACTTCATTCCCACGTGTATACCCAACAATAACTAGGAATATAGGGTCAAAGAAATATATAGTCATTAGTTTAAGATTAATGGTAACCATGCAGAGAAAGGTGGAATTGTAATTTCACAACTAGTACTGTTCTGGCAGCCTTCCCATCATGTACATTTAAGGAAGAAACTGAGTTAGAATAAAAAAAAAAAAAACTTTTTTTTTTTTTTACTCTATGTAATACACCAAAAACTTAAAAAATTTTTTAAAAATTTAAAAATTTATTATTATTATTATTATTTATTTATTTATTTTACTATTCAGCTTATTTTTGCTACTATTCATGGGCCCAACTGTACTTGTTGGTTATATTTATGGGTATCACTGTACTATTTTAGTTAACTTTTACCTTCATTCACAGACTCATAGTACTTTCAGCAAAAAAATTCCAGTTTCAGCAAAATAAGCAGATCTCAAACATGTTTTTACTTTAGAGAAATGGATATTTTTTAATGCTACTTTCATGGTTTATTTGAGATTTAGTGAAGGTAGGGGAGTTCGAATTCCAGAGTTGCAGAGTGAGCACATTCAAGGAATAACACCTATAGAAGATATGAGAGAGTTTTTTGGGTGCAAAACCCTAGATACAAAAGAGGTACACTTTTCTCTCTCTGAGAAACCTTATTAAAAATGTGCTTAGGGTTTTCTTTATATACTAGGAGAAGTAGATCTGAAACTCTAATCATTTTTGGGCTTTAACTGCTATTTGAGCTTAATTAAAATTCTATAGGCTCTTAATCAGCTGCCTGATTTTTTTTATTCTCCTATATAGCAAATGACCCTTCTTCCTAGCAATTTAATAAACACAACTAACAGGAATTCATTGCCTAATTTGGGATTTTTCACAAAGGATTTACAAACAGATCTCCTTATAATTCTGACAGATGCAAAGTGATAAAAAGAGAAAGCACTAAATGACAATGCAAGCCCAAATTCCCAAATTCACTATAATTGAATATGCTTTTCACAGATCTTGAAGTTTGATTGTTGTTTATACTCAATTGGTCTAATAAACAAATTCATCAACAATTTTAGTTTTGCAGATATTGCCTCCCAATTCACGTGATCATAAAATTTCTCAATGTCTAGCTTACAAATAACCCTTAGAATTTTACTCTTCACTCGACTATCAACACACTTATTGGCAATAAGAACTGAGTCAAGAACCTGTTTACCACCCACAAAACTATTCTAAGACTCAGATATCAGTTGATCTAAAACCGCTTTCAAACGATTTGCCAAAACCTTAGACAAGATCTTGTACAAGCCCCCCATTTTGCCATCTACACTAAAACATAATAATAGTATTAATATATTAACACTACACAACCATTGCAATGCAATACAAGAAGGTAATCCATTAAAAATATTTAATGTTTAAATAGCTAGAGCTGAGAGAATTCTGTTAAAGAGGATTGTTTCACTGATAATAATAGTATTAAATTCTTTTTTATTTTTTAATTTATATATTTTTGCAATAGAGTTTCACATTATTTTTAATGTATAACTTGATGCAATCATAGAGTGTAAGACACAATTTGTATTATATAATATATGAAATAATATGGAATGAATTTATATCATATTATTTTTACTAAAAAGACTATGTTGGTGACAATAACTAAATAAAAAATATTGGAGCAAAGGTTTTATACTTTCACATGGAATATATATGTTTGTATGTGTTTGTTAAGTTGAATCACAATTTATGTGAATTTATTTTAAAATTAAAAATAATTTATTGAAATTATAAATTGAAAAATTAAAATCAATTATAAATTGGTGATCAATCGCACGTTAGAAACCCAATGGTTAGTAGCTAGGCTAATTTCTTAAAGTTTTATGGGCATACTGCTTGGGTTTTTATATTTGGGCATTTTGAGATAATAATAATAATAATAATAATAATAATAATAATAATCACATCAATATATCATTAATATATATATATTTGGGTTTTTATATTTGGGCATTTTGAGATAATAATAATAATAATAATAATAATAATAATAATAATCACATCAATATATCATTAATATATATATATATATATATAAGTAGAGACCTTATGCGGAAGTGCATGAGGTCCTGCAATGTGGTGCTCTAATTTTGTATTTATCCTTTTTTAAACATTTTTTCATTAAGTTTTTTTTATTGTTACCAAAAAGTTCGCATTAACTTATTCTACTATTATCTCATTAATTGTTTGAACTTACACTACACCTTTCTCTTTTCTTCATGTCTTTTAGCGTACCCACCATTTTAATATTAAAAACAATAATGAAAATACATATACCCACATCATTCAATTTGAAAATTTTAAGTGAAATTAAGCCAAGCAATACTAATAAGCTCAAGAGCTTTATCATTGATATTTATGAGCAGGTTTGGTGCTCTGGTAATTGAATGGGTATAGAAGTGTAGAAACCAAGTTGTCTTTTAGAACAAATTTGTGGTTTATGAGCAGGTTTGCAAAATAATAATATATTATAATGTATTGCTTTAATAAAAATTAGGTCTTAAACAATGTTGTCTTTGTTATATAACCTAAAATAATTTACATTCTTTTATTGTTATTAATAAATTTATTATATAATTCTAATATATTATTGAAATGATTTCTTAATTTACATATAATTATAGATTTTTACATTTATTGCACTAGGTTAATACTCAAGTTCCATGCAAAATTTTATTTATTTATTTTATTTTAAGTTTTATCGGGTATAACTCGATTTTCCACGAATCGAGTATTTCATTGAAACTTGATTTTAAGGTAATCGAGTATCGAAATAGGGGCATATCATTTATTATTGATTAGTACCAGCAACAATGAAGCACTAGAATCTTTAATTGGGGAAATATGATAGCAATTTCAGGGAGGGTAGTAATGTTGCTGTAAAAGATATGTAGACGTTCTAAATTAAGGGAAGCAACCAGGGGTATCCATGGCTTTTGGAAATTCTTCACAATCATGCATAGAGAGCCTCCTAAGATTTGTAAATCAGAGATGTTAGAGCATTCGCATCAGCTCTTGTAAATTCTATGTCTATTTTACATAAAAAAAACCTACTTTTTCTATTTTACCCGACCACTTTTACATTACACCCACATCAGTTTATCTATTTTCCACATTTATTCAATAAAATATTCCCTATTTTACAATTTTTTATTATTACTCCCTCACTGCCCCTCTCTCTCACAGACCCACAGCCACCATCACCACCGCCCAGCCACCATCACCACCATCACCAGCAACCAAAACCCACACAAATCAACCAAAATCAACATCAGATCAACAGCTACCATCATCACCGCCTAGCCACCATCACCACCATCATCAGCAACCAAAACCCACACAAATCAACCAAAATCAACCTCATCGCCGCCACAAATCAACATCATCAAAAAAAAAATCATTGATCAATCACTGCCGCCATCGATCATCGCCGCGATTGACCTCGCCACGCTCATCGATCATCGCCGATCATCGACCTCGCCACGCTCATCGATCATCGCCATGATCGACCTCGCCACGCTCATCGATCATCGACCTCGCCACGCTGTGACCCACAGCGATCGATCTAGCCATCGACCTTGACACGCTCCGGTGGCACGCTTTGAACGAGAGAGTGAGAGATGTGAGATAGGTAGAGAGAACTGAGGATGAAAGTTGTGGAGAGAAAGAGAGGCAGCATCTGAGATAGATAGAAAGGGAGCTGAGTGGCAGTGAGAGAGAGAGAGAAAAAACTATTAAAAAAATAAATAGATGAGCTACAGTACCCGTGTAAATTCACACGGGTACTGTAGCTCGTTTATAGTTTTAGACATATTTGAATGATTTTAAAAGAGCTGATGTAAAGGTTTTTGGGTGCAAAATGTGTAAAAGTGGTCAAAATGTGTATTTTACACATTTATAAAAGACCTGATGCAAATGCTCTTACTTGAAACATCTTTCACGTTTTTTAAACTTATTGTTAACTCATGAAGGCCAGTGAGATATCCTATTGATGAAAGCAACGCTAATCTTTCCATTCCTTGCTCAAGACTTTTCAGAGCCAAAGAGATAAAAGGGTTTGAACTTCAAAAGAGTGAAACGGTTTTGAAGGGGAAAATGAAGAGTTGAGAATTGGAAGAAATTAAAATTAATAGTGAGTTGGATTTAATGAGTTAAAGAATATATAAGATTGTTCACAGTGAGTTGGATTTAGAGCACTCACAGCAGTGGTGCTATATAAGTATAATGCTATATTTTTAGCTTAAAATCACAAAAAACATCACGCAGCAGTGGAGCTAAATCTAAAAGATTTAGCTCCACAGCTACAATACACATCTATATTTAGATGTGTACTGTAGCTCACAGGTAAAAAAAAAAATTTATTTTTTTATTACATTCCTCTCTCATCTCTCATTTAAATATTCTTTTCCCATTCTCTATCTCTCCGACTTCTCTCTTTCTTCTTCTTTCTTCCTCCACCTTCCTCATCTTCTCTCTTCTTCCTCCACCGCCAGCCCGATCTCACAGCCCAGCCGCCAACCCAGCTTCGACCCATCACTAGCGCCAACCCATCTCACCGATCTCCCCACCCATTCCGCCAAAACACCCATCTCGCCGATCAGACCCAAGCTTTGGATTTCATCATTGAAGCCGCCGATCAGACCCAAGCTCTGGGTTTCATTCGTCGATCCAAGCTCTGGGTTTCATCATTGAAGCCGCCGCTTTCTTCCTCCGCCCAATGCTTTGGTTTTCCGTCGATCCAAGCTTTGGTTTTTTTTTTTTTTTTTTTTTGGTTCACTCTGATCAACGTTATCCTGCCAAGGGGTTACCTCCCCATTAATGCGGCCAGGGGGAGTTAGTTGAATGCATTAAATGTGAGAATGACAGCTTACTTTGGGGTTAGTCTCTCTCTAAAATCCCCCTCGTCAGGCCGAGGATGAGGTGGTCCTCGGTGTGGATTGGGAAAAGAGGCTTCCCCCAATTTAGCCTAACAACACCAACAAAAAATGGCTTATGCTCCTCGGCCTGGGCCTTGGGCCTGTTTAGTGATGGGCCGAGGCTGTCAGGCTCATAGGCCCCACAGTTATTAATAAATTTATTATATAATTCTAATATATTATTGAAATGATTTCTTAATTTACATATAATTATAGATTTTTACATTTATTGCACTAGGTTAATACTCGAGTTCCATGCAAAATTTTATTTATTTATTTTATTTTAAGTTTTATCGGGTATAACTCGATTTTCTACGAATCGAGTATTTCATTGAAACTTGATTTTAAGGTAATCGAGTATCGAAATAGGGGAATATCATTTATTATTGATTAGTACCAGCAACAATGAAGCACTAGAATCTTTAATTAGGGAAATATGATAGCAATTTCAGGGAGGGTAGTAATGTTGCTGTAAAAGATATGTAGACGTTCTAAATTAAGGGAAGCAACCAGGGGTATCCATGGCTTTTGGAAATTCTTCACAATCATGCATAGAGAGCCTCCTAAGATTTGTAAATCAGAGATGTTACTTGGAACATCTTTCACGTTTTTTAAACTTATTGTTAACTCATGAAGGCCAGTGAGATATCCTATTGATGAAAGCAACGCTAATCTTTCCATTCCTTGCTCAAGACTTTTCAGAGCCAAAGAGATAAAAGGGTTTGAACTTCAAAAGAGTGAAACGGTTTTGAAGGGGAAAATGAAGAGTTGAGAATTGGAAGAAATCAAAATTAATAGTAAGTTGGATTTAATGAGTTAAAGAATATATAAGATTGTTCATAGTGAGTTGGATTTAATGAGTTAAAAGTGACATGGTTAATGATGTGGCTCAATTAAAGCATAGTAACAATAAATGTTACACTTCAACTTTTATATATAGAACAAAATTTAGATACAAAACTACCTACTATTCATTAGGTACCCTTTTAAAATTTAGCAATCTGTCTGTTCACTTAACGGAGCAAACGTGCGTTAACTGTTAACATCCCTTTTCCATATTTTCTTTTTCTTTTTCTTTTTGGCCGTGTCCTTTAGATCTGAAAGCCGAAGTTCATGACCCAGATAATACACTGACCAAGGTATCATTTTCAGCTGCAAATTCAGCTGAACCATCATAAGAAAAAATTGTAAAACATCCTCAGTCTGGCCTGACTGAGCATAACCAAAAGTCAACGAAGTCCAACAACATACCACAACCTTATTAGGCATTTCATCAATCAATTTACGCGTAGACACCAAATCTTTAAGACTCTTACAATAAGCATCAAGAAAACCATTAGACACAAACGGATCACCAAGAAACCCCATTTTCACAACATGGGTATGAATTTGTTTGACATGATAGGTGTTATTGGACCTAAAACACGCCTTTAGGAGAAAACAAAAGGAAAAATCATTAGGTGAAAGTGACCTCTGTTTCAAGGTTTTGAAGATGAAAAAGGGATGGGAAAAGAGACTCTTTTCAGTTAAGACTCTCCTTCCTTTTTCTTGGAAAAATTATAGTTATGGTTCTCTCCTTTTTTCTTGGAAAAATTATCATTAACCCATATAGTAATTATTTAGAATCCACACTCCAATATGGAATTAAGATCAGTATCTTTGTCAGCCACCAAAGCCAGGCACCTACCGAGCCCAACCAGCTGTTCAAATTGCAAACCAAAGTTCAAATCTTTGAGATCAAAAGCCAGCAACCCCATCGACTTTCTGACTGTTTAAGGGTTAGATCGGGAAAAAGAACTATCAAGAGAGATCAGAAAAGAGAGGAACAAAGAAAGAAATAGAGACTAGCATCTAACAAATCGTTCAATTGACAACGCGAAACACAAGAGCCAACCCTTTCCTCCTTTTGAAATCTTGATTTCTTCAAAATCTAGAGGTCTGAGAGTGTGAGAAGGGGAACGTTGGTCTTCAAAATCTGGGTCATGAACTCTGGTTTTCACACATCTGAAGGAGAAGGGCAAAAAAAAAAGAAAAAAAGAAAAGGAAAGACGTTAACTGTTAACGCACGTTTGCTCCGTTAAGCAAATAGACAGGTAGTTAAATTTTAAAAGAGATACCTAATAAACAGTAATTAAAGTACGGCAAAAAGTTTTGCACGAGACTCTTTTATTCAAGGGGTCCATTATTGGTCTAGGCTGTGACTCTGCTTTGCTCTAAAAGCCTTTTAAAAAGTGTTCAAAAGGGCCTTAGTTTTTTTAGGTAGCTCAGAAAACAGTAAATAAAATAAAAGGATTGGGTTGGATAGCTTAATTAATAGGGAAAAGAAAAAGGGTTGTATAGACTCTAGAGCCTAATTTATTACGTATATATTATTATTATTATTATATGGATAAGAGGCATAATTATATTCTGCAAATGTAAGTATGAAATCATAAGAGCATCTGACAGGAAATAAATAATTTTATCATTTGAAGAAACCGACATATGAAATTATTGCATGCGCGACAGCATAATACTGTCTTGCGATTTTGAGTAGTACTTTTTATTTTTATTTTTTAGCAAAGAGTACTCTGTTGACTAAGCTGTATTTCATTGAAGTTGGCCAAAGTATCTAAGCTTTTGTAATTACCCTTTACAGCTAGATTGCACTAGTATTATTTATTTATTTTTCCTGCTAAAGCAATGATACTAACTTAACTTAAGATATTTCTTTAAAAAAAAAAAAAAAAACTTAACTTAAGATATTGATACTATAAAATATAAAATATATTACTGATAAGATTTATTCATTGTAAAGTATTTATTTGGTCAAAAAATTATTATGTTATTGTTACTATTGAACTTGATTGTGATTGAATAATGACTAA
Organism: Quercus suber; assembly: GCF_002906115.3. Taxonomy (NCBI): domain Eukaryota; kingdom Viridiplantae; phylum Streptophyta; class Magnoliopsida; order Fagales; family Fagaceae; genus Quercus; species Quercus suber. The sequence continues at coordinate 1,277,974 of NW_027069488.1, read as the reverse complement.
TCTTTTTTTAACGTTTCAAACTGATAAAATCGATGAAACTAACCGTAAAAAACCGCATTGCCATAGGTTGGAAAATCGATCCTCGGCAATATGCATCAGTTTCGGTTTGAAAAAATCGATCCTTATTGGCTCGGATATAAATTTCAAAAAAACCATACCTATCGTACCGCACACATCCCTAGGATGAAAGACTTCGATTTTTGATTATAATATAAACAACAAAGATATTAAAAAATTGTTAATATATCACATGGAAATATTAAGGGGGTGTTTGGTAGAGTAATTTGAGTAATATTTTTTATAGTTTTTTTAAATATGTGTAAGTGAAAAAGTATGTAAAAATATGTGTAATGTTGTTTAAAATGTAAAAATGTGAGTTTGATATAGTGTACCAAACAAGCCATAAGAGCAATTACATCAGCTTGTGCATAAGATTTCGTCTATTTTACACTTAAAACCTACTTTTTTTATTTTTTATTTTATATCATTACTTTTACAAAACATTCACATCAGTTTATCTATTTTACAAGATATTTCAATAAAATATTCATTTTTCTCAATTTTTTTAATTATTTCTTCAACTACCCTCTTTATATACGAGCTCTTTCTCTTTCTCTCTCTCTCTACCCATTTTTTCTGATTTGTTGCTCTCTCTTTGTGCTCATTTCTCTACCCATCTCCCTACCCATCTCTATACTAACACAGATCAACTCTCCCTCTCGGTCTAATCCACACCCTCTCGGTCAGATCTCCCTAGCTCCGATCAGGCAAGACCCATCTCAGACAAGCTCCGATCAAGCAATACCCATTTCGGTCAAGCACCGATCAAGACCCACGAGCTCCAGTCAAGCACTGATCAAGATCCACGAGCTCTAGTCAAGCACCAATCAAGATCCGCGAGCTCTAATCAAGTACCGATCTGTCTCTTTGTTGGTTTGTCTGTGTGGGTTTGTTTGTGTGTGGGTGTGTTTGTGTATCTCTGTGTTGATTTGTCTATGTGGATGTGTTTGTGCGTGGGTGTGTTTGTGTGTATTTGAGGAAAAAGAAGATGAGTAGAGGAGAAGCCATTGAGGTCGTTGTGCATGGAGAAGAGAGAGAAAAAAAAAAGGAGCGAATGTGAAATTAATAAAATAATAAATACACATGCTACAGTAACCATGCATATATGCATGGTTACTGTAGCAATTGTGTATTTATATACAAGTTTACACCCACTGATATAAGTGATTTTTTGCTCAAATTATGTAAAAGTAGTTAGTTTTTTCATTTTGCACATTTATACACAAACTGATGTAATTGCTCTTAAAATCTCAAAAAAATTTTATTTATTAGTGTAAAGATAAAGGAAATATATAAGAACACTTTTTTATATGGAAAAAATAAATAAATAATGGATCTGGGGTATCCCCCTCGATTTGTCAATAAAAACCTATTCCCTAGTTTTATTCAAGGCTTGTTTCCCAATAAAACTAGGGAATAGGTTTTGCAATAGTGAAAGGCATGCAATGGACCCCCAACAAAGTCCCATGTCCTGCTGCCTTTGGTGCCGTAGCCACTTAATTCTGTCACTTTTCGTTTAACCTCATCTCGAGGCAAAAGCTTTATTTATGACAAGAGAGGAAAATTTGTAATTTTAAATCATTGGATTACCAACTCTTTCACGTAAAACAAATCTGAAAGTCCTACTCCTATCAATCAAAATGATGTGTCACGTGTTCCAATCAGATCGCCGAGTTTAAAGATAAAGCCAAGTCAAAATTTGATCGATTAGATCCGTTCTATCGATTAACTGTGATCACACGAAATTATGGACAATTAGTTATGATTGTTTCGAATAAAGAGTCAATTTTTATAGATTAGGTGTCCTAATTTCTTCGTAGAACGAAAAATAATCGGGAGGATTATCCATTAGATGATATGAAATATATTAAAAATACTATAAGTTTTACCAAAAAAAAACTTACAAAATATTGATTGATAGGTTTTAATGGTCTCATAAATAAATATTTAAATTATTTTTGTGTGGTTTGTAATACATTAGTTTGTAATTTCAATATAGTAAATTTTATAGTACCCTAACTTTTAGATAATTTAGAACATATAGCTTAAGATGATGAATTTAATTTAAATGATTGATTAACTCTCAAAAAAATTTAAATGATTGATTAATTATCCTTAATTTGGGAAAATTAATTAATTATTCAAGAATCTAAAAATCATGCATCTCCACATTATTTGACTATAAAATGCCTAAGATTTCAATTCAAAAACCTTATTAAAAAAGCATTAAAATTGGGGGAAAATTAATCATGTATAATTTTAAAGTGCACATTGCTGGCCAATTTTGGCGTAGTAAATGACTAAATGTTGGAATTTGGAATAGGCTGTTTCTATCATATCTCATTTTAAATTATCTTTCAAATGACGTTGATTTCAACTTAACCCATTTTTTGAGTAGTGAGTAATTGCCAAAACACTGACACATGTTCAAACGTGCAAAATTCATCTATTTAATTCAATTTTTAAATTATTATTCAGTCAAAAACTTTTTAGATAAAAATCCAAATTTATCAACTTGGAGAGTCCTATACTCTTTCGAAGCTTTTATCAAAGGCCCTTCCCTCCATCTGTAAATGGAGAGGGGATTCACAATTCAAAGCACTACATTTCTCTAAAATAATTATTAGTTCAAACTTGACTTATGATCGAAATAAAATTAAATGAATGATATTAAACTTTTAGTAATACTCGGCTCATTTATAACTTTAGATAAAATTATTTATAAAAATTTCTCTTGCCCATATTTTGGTCCTATGGGTAGCTTTGCTCAATTGAACAAGATTGATTTCCGTCTCTAGTCTTCCTAACTTAGTGGCTCAGGCGTTAGACATAAGTGGTGACATGCCCTCTCCCCTTTTGCAATCCTGTCTTTGTTTCAATAAAATGGTTATTTAGCCCCCCCAAAAAAAAATGTTTATAAAAATATCTTGATATTCATAATTACACCAACACTTTAGTAAATGACTAAATGTTGGAATTTGGAATAGGCTGTTTCTATCATATCTCATTTTAAATTATCTTTCAAATGACGTTGATTTCAACTTAACCCATTTTTTGAGTAGTGAGTAATTGCCAAAACACTGACACATGTTCAAACGTGCAAAATTCATCTATTTAATTCAATTTTTAAATTATTATTCAGTCAAAAACTTTTTAGATAAAAATCCAAATTTATCAACTTGGAGAGTCCTATACTCTTTCGAAGCTTTTATCAAAGGCCCTTCCCTCCATCTGTAAATGGAGAGGGGATTCACAATTCAAAGCACTACATTTCTCTAAAATAATTATTAGTTCAAACTTGACTTATGATCGAAATAAAATTAAATGAATGATATTAAACTTTTAGTAATACTCGGCTCATTTATAACTTTAGATAAAATTATTTATAAAAATTTCTCTTGCCCATATTTTGGTCCTATGGGTAGCTTTGCTCAATTGAACAAGATTGATTTCCGTCTCTAGTCTTCCTAACTTAGTGGCTCAGGCGTTAGACATAAGTGGTGACATGCCCTCTCCCCTTTTGCAATCCTGTCTTTGTTTCAATAAAATGGTTATTTAGCCCCCCAAAAAAAAATGTTTATAAAAATATCTTGATATTCATAATTACACCAACACTTTTTGCCTACCACCTTAACCACACATCCAAACATATATATATATATATATAGAGAGAGAGAGAGAGAGAGAGAGAGAGAGAGTTATACCTAATGTAACTCTAAGTGATATTATACCACTTAATAATTTATTATTAGATGCGAATTTTGACAAATTTACCGTTGAATTACATTATATTCATATACTCTCCATGCTTGCAAAATTTTACGATGATCAAAGATCAATAGTCATGTTATCAATTAATTGTTTAAATTCAAGTTTTTGTAGTTTAAAATAATTCATAAAAGGTGAGTTTATAGATCATATGGTAAATAATATCTGATTGACATGAAAATTGACATGCATATTAAGCACATATAGAGCATGTGATTCAATGGTGGGATTCTTAGAATATGAATTTAATAATAAATTATTGGGTGGTGTAACATTGTTTAGAGTTAAACTAGGTGTAACTTAAACTTAATTCACACACACACACACACACAGCTCTTGCTATCTGAGATGACAATAGACCTCATCTTAGCCTCACAAGAAGGCTAGTACCCTTGAGCTAGCTGCAAGAGGAAATTCCTACGTTCCGCCCATTAGAGTTCGAACATGAGACGCACCAAAACCACTAGACTACCCTTCTCGATGGTCAAACATATATTTTGATATTCATATATAAACAACAAACATAAATATTTATGCTCACACCAACCGAAATATATCCATATCTACATCAACAAATAAATTCACCCAATAAAACAAACCCTAAACATTATTAATTCAATTACACTATTAGAGAAAATCAAAACCCCCAAAAATTTCATGACTTCACTGAATACTGCTAATTAACCCTAATTCAATATGCATACAGTGGATTGAATGCTACTCTTTTTGTCTTTTCTTTCCCTTCGAATGGCCAATATTGCATGCCTACCTCTAAATATTGAAATCCCCTATATTTCTTCAACCAAAATCATATAGGTGGTGTGTTTGACAATGACCCATTCCACAATATGTGTTTTTGTATTTGTCCCATCATCATCGTTATCATCCTTATCCTAATTATTATTATTATTATTATTTCTGAGTCCCATCATCATCATTATCATCCTCATCCTAATTATTATTATTAATTATTATTGTTCTTAAAAAAAAAAAAAAAAACTTGTTTGTAAACTCATAAATAATAATAATAATAATAATAATGAGGATGAGGAGAAAGATGAAGATGATAATATTGATGATGGGACAAATACAAAAACATACATGTGTGTTTGGCAATAAAATTAGTTGTAGATTAATGCTATAATTTTACTCAATTTTTTATTTATTAAATGTGAATTTTGACAAATTCACTATTGAATTACATTTTCTTATTATCTCTTCTATATTTGCAAAATTTCAAGAAGATCAAAGATCATAACTATGTCATCAATCAAATGTTTAGATTTCGAGTTTTTGCAAGTTTATGAATCAAATAGTAAATAACGCCTGATTGATATGAATCACATATGTTCTAATATTAGTTAATGAGCTTGGACTTGTAGGCTTTGATGTGCCATGACTTGGACTTGATCTGGATAGGTTATTTGTATCTTGCAAATTGTCCTGCCTTTGTAAAGAATAATTTGGGCCCACTTCGTGATAATGTTCTGAAAAATTTGTGTGACCTTTTATTCCTACATAGATTTCATTGATTGAAAATAAGCAAATTATCTATTGCCTTTTTGAAGTGATAAGTTCACAATAAATTCTAAGTTAGTTGTTAGCTGCTATTGATTTTAACTAGCTGATGTCTCACGCGATACGCGGTGCATCTTAAAATATTTTTTAAAAACTTTATCTTAGAGCCTATGTACAATATTTATTATGTGTAATAATAATTTGGGAATCAATTTCAATTATATTGTATGTCATTAGACTTCCTTTCAATTGTTGTGAAAACAAATAAATTTAAGCAAGAATGTGATATTTCTCTATGCATGGAAAAAATGTGTAAAGGTATAATTCATGTATACATAAAAATAAGTGCATTCTATGTAGAGCATATATCAACATATATTTGATAAGAGATTACAAAAGTTGGAAGAGGGTTGGGGGGAAATCTCAATAGTGTCTTTAAAAATTTTCCTGTATAAACAGCTAAGGTAAATCATTACTTGTCGCAGATTTATTAAACCATGTATAACACTAAACCTTACATTTATTTAAAAATAAACATGAAACATAAAATGTCATATCCAAGAGGAATGTTCAAACATTTATATGGTAGAGATGTAAATAATTTAAAGAGCTACCTTTCTTCCAAATGTCAAAAGAGTTTTATAATGAACTTATGTTCTACCAAATGTCAAAACGAGTTTTACAAAAACCTACTATTCTTTAGGCAGGAGGATTGGATCTTTCTACAAATGGTGCTTCAAGAGGAACTTGAAGAACATGCTATATAATTTCATAGAGACAATGTAAAATCTAAAATGCAAGCGGCACCATATCCCTAACATATTATAGTAAAATAGGATAGGTATAAAAAAGAAAAAAACGTAAATCTCATTAATGAATTAATAATAAGAGTTTGAAAGCACTTTTATCTCATTATGGAACCTCAAAGTACATAGGTAGCAATTGAATACAAAAAAAGGAAACAAATTAATTGGGAACTCATTCAAGAATAAAGCACCACCCTAAAAAATAGCAGGAATAAAACTCTGCTTGGATACAGGACCATTGAGAGACACTTAGAAGAAATTCATTTTAATATGAGGTTGGCCAGCTTCAAATATCTCAAACCTCCATTGAAACGTATTCAGAAGCAACTTTAATTTTAGTCATTTTCCTTGCTCTAAATTTTCCTCAATAACCATTTCAATATCTAAATGAATTTGCAATTTCTAGGAACCTTGTTGTCCACCATCCACTCTTGCAAACCTTTCAACCCTTTCCTTGATAGCTCTTTGCAGTCTAGTGCTTTATGTTTCACTACAGGCTATCTGACACAAGCTTGCACCTCTTCTTTAGTCAACTATAATATGCAGCCAAAAACCCACAAAGTAGTTACCTCTGTTGAAACTTTAGCCCAAAAAATAATGTTAACTGTGTATTGCTTTTATCATGTCTTAATGCATTGATTTATCTAAACTATGTGATACAATATGATCGGAATTCAAGAGTTGCCTCGAGTCACTATATGATGCCAAAAGACTGCATTATATGAGATTGCAGATGGTTGTGCTTGGTAGTATTGCAAGTTAGGGATTGACCATTATGATTATAACTAAAGTCCATTCACCTTTTCCCCAATTCAAGAAATGAATTGCAACTACATCTTCAATTAGAATTGCTTAATATTTTAGTGAGATTCATCAAGTAAATGCTGCATTACTACAAATTTTCATTGACATAACATTTTATTGTTGGCTCCTTATTAAAAAGGAAGCAAAACCTTTTCTTAGAAGTTGAAAAGGGTCAGCACTATTTGCCATTGAGCAAAAACAGAAATGTTAGGACATATATGTTTTAACTTGATTAAAAACATATGTCTCTTATTTATGTAAATTGGCTAATCCTTTGACAAAATGCACTCTACTTGTAATTGGGTAGTTCTAGGTGTTTTTAATACTTCAAGAAACAATGTTTCAAGGTCAAGTGTTGAAGTCATCAAGTCTGTCCAAGAAAAAGCAAGCTGAAGTGCAAAGTTTTTAAAGCTCGACACCTTCTCGATAGCTACCTCGACACCTGCTATCTGTCGAGATTTAAAATTTCAGATTTCTAATATGATTTTCTTGGGATCCGTGAATATGTTTTTGGGCTTTCTTTTCTTCTAACCCTAAACATATAAAAGGATTATTTTAAGAGCCGTCAAGTGTGACACAAGTTGCATTATCATTGAGCAATCTCTGTTCAAGCAAATTGTGATCAAAAGACGAAGTTCTTGACCTAGTTCATCTTCCATCAAGAAGTTGCTGTGTATTTGCACCATAGGGTTTTGTAACCAAGCATCTTCCTACTATTCATCATAAAGGATGAACTGAAGAACTTTGCAGCCAACCATTCTTCCTCAGTTGGTGTTCTGAAGTCGCGTACTTGGATCCGCGCATTGGTTAGTCACGTACTTGGGAGCCGTGCATCAAAGGTGGAGACTGTCACTACAGATCAAGTCCAATTGGGTATTGGGGTAAGGGTTCAACTGTAGGTTGGTAAGGTACTTGGGATTCCTTTACTTGTAACCGCTTGATTTGATAATAGTGGAGTTTCGGGAGTGGTGACCTGAAAATCACCCGGTGGGGTTTTTGCCGTTAGGGTTTTTCCCATTCGTAAACAAATCACCGTGTCATTTATTTTTCGCGCTGCATATTTAGTATTTGGTGATTTGTTTGTGCTTCCACGTATTTGCATGTTAAATTGATTAATTAATAACTTGGCTAATTAATTAATTAATTAGGGTTAATCACAAGGGGTCATTCAGATTGTGACCTAACAAGTGGTATCAGAGCAGGCACACTCTGATTAGGGTTTAATCTTTGCTGTGTTGATCCATTGACCCCTGTTTGTCATGGATAGAGGACAATCTTTAATCATACCTCCTTTATTTGATGGCACTAACTATGCATACTGGAAAGTACGCATGAGAGCTTTCTTGCAGTCTTTAGATGAAAAAGTGTGGCAAGCTGTAGAGATTGGCTGGACTAAGCCAACAGAACAACCGGCCGAGTGGGATGATGCTAAGATCAAGGCGGCCAACTTTAACAGCAGAGCGCTGAATGCCCTTTTTAGCGCAGTCACCAATGAGGAGTTCAAGAAGATATCCTCAACTGAAACTGCTAAGGAGGCTTGGACCATCCTCCAAACAACCTATGAAGGCACAAAGGCTGTCAAAGACTCAAAGCTTCAGAGGCTCACTACAAGCTTTGAGGAAATTAAGATGGAGGAGGATGAGTCGTTTGATGAGTTCTATGCCAAGCTCAAGGACATAGTGAACTCAGCCTTCAATCTTGGGGAAACCATCCCTGAACCCAAGATTGTAAGGAAGGTGCTCAGATCTCTACCTGAGAGATTTCATGCCAAGATTACGGCAATTGAGGAATCAAAGGATATAGACAAGATTCCTTTGACTGAGCTGGTTGGAAACTTGCAAACCTATGAGATAGGGTTATCCAGGATTGGCAAGTCCAACAAAGGCAAAAGCATGGCCTTGAAGGCAAAGAGCAGTGATACAGATGAGTCTTCTGATGATGAAGATTCCAAGATGAAGTCCTACATCACTCGGCAGTTCAAAAAGTTCATGAAGAATGCCAATGGAAGGAGCTTCGACAAGGACCGCAGGCAGTTCAGTTCTTCTCAGTTCAAAAGCCAAGACAAAGGGAAGAAGGATACTAAGGAGGGCGGTCAGTATACTGTTCCCGTAGGACCAAAATGCTTTGGGTGTCATGGGTTCGGACACATGAAACATGAGTGTCCTACATATCTGAAGAGCATTGGGAAAAGCAAGGCCCTTGCTGTAACCCTAAGTGACACTGAGCCTGAAGATGATTCCGACAATGAAGATGACGGAATTTTAAATGCCTTCACTGCCACAGTCAATCCTACTGAAGGGATTGTTGAAGAAGTGGATGAAGAAGAAGAATTGGTGGAGTCCAAATTTGAGAAGATGGATGATCAAGATGATATCCATTCAGCCTATGAGAAGCTTTACAAGCTCTCTGAAAAGCATGAGAAATTATACAGGCTGGCCACCAAGAAGCTCAGTGATGTGGAACTTGATCGTGAAGAGTTGTCCACAAAGTTTGATGAGGCGAATCAAACTATTGAAGAACTGAGATTTGAAAACAACTTTTTGGCTGAGAAGACCAAGAAGCTTGAAGCAGAGCTGTTTCAAGTCAGAGCTCAACTAGAGAGGACTTCAAGTGCAAAGCTTGATGAGATGCTTAGCAATCAGAAATCTGCTTCAGATCGAACTGGTTTGGGGTATGGTATTTCTTTCTCTAATACTGCTTCTACTAGCAATACTGTTTTTGTTCCTCCTGCTAATAATACTGAAATTGAGAATATTGATGTTAAAACTGAATTAGCTAGTGAGAACTTAGACAAGGGTAAATCTATCTTAGGAGCACCCCCTAAGCAAGATAAGAAAGATGCTAAAAACTCTAGGGCTAAGAAAACTAACTCTCAAAAGCCTAAACAAACGAAGCAGTATCTCTGTCATCATTGTGGAGCTGCCGGTCATACTAGACCAAATTGCTATAAGTGGTTAGCCATTCAACAGAGCAATGGCATGATAGCATCTGGAAGCCAAAATCAGCTTCAATCCTCTCTTGCTCCTCTTGGAGATCTTCTGAAAGCCCTCATGTTCCTTTCGAACTTGAACGGGTTAAATTCTTCCCCCTCACTGCCGGTTCAAGGATTCAATCAAAGGAAAGGATCTTCCAAGGTGTGGAAGAAAAATGATTTTAAGTGATTTCATCACTTTCTTTTCTCTTATTGTTTTTCTGTGTATTGCATTGCTTGTGTGTTTTGTTTTTCTACTGAGTCAATCTAGTTTTTGCTTCATTTTGTTTAACATGTTTTGTGTGTTTACTTTCAGTTTTGTTTATTTTGTTTTTGATATAAAAATAAAAAAAATTGAAAAATCAGAAAAATACAAAAACAGTGTGTTATGTGTACTTTGGTACTTATGTACCTTGGATGGCCAATGAAACAAAATTTTCTAAACTTTGTATCTCTTGTAGCTTAGATGAGCATCTCTATGCACAACTAAGCAAGTGAGCTTTGTGGCTCTTGTTTGTGATGAGTAAGATTAGGTTATCTCTTAAAACTTAACACTCATATCACTCTTTTTGACGGGTAGGACTAGAAAATCCTAAGAGAAAGACATAAATAACCATCTCACCACTGTTGCCCGCCAATCATAATATGGCACCTGTATGCTTCGGCATAGCAAAAGTGCAGTGTCAAAGACATTCGTATGCTTCGGCATAGTAAAAGTGCGATGTCAAATGCTTAACATCTTGGGTATTTTTTTTCTCTCTTTTATATGCCCATGTATGATATGCTAAAATAAAAGAAAACATGAAAAGAAAATAAAAAGCAAAAAGATCAAAAATGCTTTAAATATGGTTGCAAGCGTGTATTCTAGGAGATGTGGGAGTTATAAGATGTACCTCGAAGGTGATAGTCCCCATCAAACAGTTATGATTGTGTGTGAGTTAAAAGTTATTTTCTCATATCTCAGATCTTCATAACTTGTATACACATATGCAATCTTGCGATATTTTTCACACACAACACGCAATATTCTTTGCTACTTTTGATACATGTGCAGGTACAATGTGATTTGGCCATCACAAAGGTTTTACATGTGCTAATGTATGCTTACTAAACTGTCATAACTTGTTTTTGAAAAATAAAATTGGTTAGACTTGTTTAGTGTGTGTGTGTGTTTTGGAGGATCCTTGTGCTTATTTTTTGTTGTTGAGAGATGGTTTTGAGAGATTTATATGTTGAGTGGATCTTTGGTTGAGATGTGTGTTGGATTGCATTCATGTCTGTGTTTTTCCCTTTTCGAAAAACTGCTTTTTACTGCTGGCTCGACACCTCCTCGATACCTAGTCATTTGTCGAGATTCTCAAGTTGTTTCTTATCGCAATCTCGACACCTGTCTCGACACCTGATGGATCGATTGAGAAAGTTTCTATCCCCTCGATAGATTCTCGACACCTGATGGATCGATCGAGATTCACTTATTGTGTTTGAGTCTTCTTTCTCGACACCTGTCTCGACACCTTGTGGATCGATCGAGATATCTTCTGTCTCCTCGATACCTTCTCGACACCTTTGCGATCGATCGAGCATCACATATCTGAAATTCTTCTTGCATCTCGATACCTCTCGATACCTTTCGCTGTCGACGGCTAATTCCTCGATACCTTCCTCGACAGCTTCCTCGATACCTTTCGACACCTCAGCTGTTGAGATTTACTGAGGTGCCTATTTAAGGATCTGTCGCGATTTTCTTCATTTCTCACTCAATCTCTCTCGATCTCTCCGTGTCTGTTCATCTCCCTTTCACTCTCCTTTCACTCAAATCCTCCAACCCTCTTGGATCTTGATCATTTCTTGCTCAAATCACTTGGTAAGATCTCTTTTCTCTTCCTTTTTCATGCATTGCATGTTTTAAAACCTAGTTTTTGGGATTTTTTGTAAAAATTTGGGGTTTTTCAAATTGTTGAGTTTTTCTTGAAATTTTGGGTTGGGTTTACACTTAAATGTTGTTAAAATGTCATACATTGCATTTTATGTGCATTATAATGATATTTACATGCATTTAGATGTGTGCTATATGCTGTGTGCTGGTAGGATTGGATTGGGCTGAGCCCATGATGAAATTTTTTGTTTTGCATCTCACATGATCATGCATTCCCATGCATACGTACTTGTTATTCAAGATTTTTGTCATTTTTGAACTGTTTTGGGAAATTTTCTGAGTGTCTCTCTCTCTCTCTCTCTCTCCCTCTGCGTTCTGGAGCTTCTACTTCTTCTGATACTGCTCCCTTTAACCTTCGGTTCCATGATGGAGATGCCCATAAGGCATTTTCGGAGAACTTTTCTAAACGAGGTGTTCATTCGGAACGCCAAGTCATTTTGGCGGACTTCGCCGATACTGACCTTCCCTCTGTCATTCACAGTAGGGGATGGGGGTCACTGTGTGACATCCTGGTCACTTGCCCTCTCATGCTGATACAGGAGTTCTACTCCAACATGCACAGGATTGATCTTTCAGTACCTCTCTTCTTCACTCGCATTCGAGGTACGCGCATCCCTGTCACACCGTAGCTTGTTGCAGATGTGCTTCGGGTACCTAGGATTGAGTTTCCTGATTACCCCTCTTGTGAGCGTTTAAGGACTGTGTCCAAAGATGAGCTCATTTCCGCTTTTTGTGAGCGCCCTGCTGATTGGGGTGAGCATCAGTTCACATCGTGTAGGCCTTTTGCTAAAGGTCCTAGATTTATCAACATGGTGATGACTTTTGTTCTCCATCCTCTTTCTCACTATAACTCTATCACAGAGCCTCGTGCTCGATTTTTGCTATCACTTCTAGAGCATCTTACCATAGACTTTCCTTCTCACTTCATCCGGTCTATCATAGATGTTTATCTTGATTCGGCGTCCCGTGATAAGCTCATCTTTCCTTCTGCTATCACGCGGATTCTACGCCATTTTTCCATTCCCTTTCCTGTGTCCGACCATTTCACACACATATCTGCCATAGATGCCGCTACCGTAAAACGTAGTGAGGCGCAGTTCAGGTCGAGACAGCTAGGTGCACCTCCTCCCTCCCGTTCGACTCCATCCAGATCAGCTCCATCTACATCTGCTCCTTCTTCCTCTTCGAGCGATGTATCCCTTGGAGATATTATGGCGCAGCTGTAGCGCATGGACACTCGTCTTGATACACTCTCTACTGAGTTGTATCAGGTGAATGTTCGTGTTGGTCGTATTGCACGACGGCAGGCGACCATGGGTGGATTTGCTCCAGAGGCTAGTCCTTCACCACCTACTCTAGCAGCTTCAGATTCTGAGGATGATGAGGATGATGATGATGATGATGATGATGGGGATGCTAGCTTTGCCGATGAGATGTCTACATGACACTCTACCCTTTGTCACTTGTGACAAAAAGGGGGAGTAGTTTTGGGCTATGAGAGTAGTCATCTTAGGGGGAGAGTTAGTATAGGACATTTTTGATAGGGGGGTGTTGTCATTTTTGAGGGATGTAGTGAGGCTATATATGTATTTTTTTTTCTTATCTCTTAGATACATTGATCTTGTATATGAGGTCCTTTGACCATTTTACATACATTGTACTTATATTCTTTATATGTGGATGTATGTTTCTTTCACCTCTCTCTTCATGTGTTGTTTCTTTTCTATCTTTATACACATGTTCTTTATACTTGTATGCAATCTATTTATTTCTGTTTCACACAAGATGCCTTGATGAGTTTTGTTTAAAGTGTTTCAGAAATACAGGTTGTCAAAGTCTACTTGCCAGAAACTCTCTTCTTGCAAAGTTTTTCAAGAGTTTGTGTTAGGATAGATTTTATTGTATTCAACAAGTGAATATAAGTTGAGTGATTTATGACTTCTCTCATATGCTCATTTGTTTGTTGTGGTTTTGTCACGGATTGCCAAAGGGGGAGATTGTTAGGACATATATGTTTTAACTTGATTAAAAACATATGTCTCTTATTTATGTAAATTGACTAATCCTTTGACAAAACGCACTCTACTTGTAATTGGGTAGTTCTAGGTGTTTTTAATACTTCAAGAAACAATGTTTCAAGGTCAAGTGTTGAAGTCATCAAGTCTGTCCAAGAAAAAGCAAGCTGAAGTACAAAGTTTTTAAAGTTCGACACCTTCTCGATAGCTACCTCGACACCTGCTATCTGTCGAGATTTAAAATTTCAGATTTCCAATCTGATTTTCTTAGGATCCGTGAATATGTTTTTGGGCCTTCTTTTCTTCTAACCCTAAACATATAAAAGGATTGTTTTAAGAGCCGTCAAGTGTGACACAAGTTGCATAATCATTGAGCAATCTCTGTTCAAGCAAATTGTGATCAAAAGACAAAGTTCTTGACCTAGTTCATCTTCCATCAAGAAGTTGCTGTGTATTTGCACCGTAGGGTTTTGTAACCAAGCATTTTCCTGCTATTCATCATAAAGGATGAATTGAAGAACTTTGCAGCCAACCATTCTTCCTTAGTTGGTGTTCTGAAGTCGCGTACTTGGATCCGCACATTGGTTAGTCACGTACTTGGGAGTCGTGCATCAAAGGTGGGAACTGTCACTACAGATCAAGTCCAATTGGGTATTGGAGTAAGGGTTCAACTGTAGGTTGGTAAGGTACTTGGGATTCCTTTACTTGTAACCGCTTGATTTGATAATAGTGGAATTTCGGGAGTGGTGACCTGAAAATCACCCGGTGGGGTTTTTGCCGTTAGGGTTTTCCCCATTTGTAAACAAATCACCGTGTTATTTATTTTCCGCTGCATATTTAGTTTTTGGTGATTTGTTTGTGCTTCCATAAAATTGCATGATTAATTGATTAATTAATAAACTTGGCTAAATTAATTAATTAGGGTTAATCACTAGGGGTCATTCAGATTGTGGCCTATCAAGAAAGAAAGAAAAAAAAAAAAGAGTTGGAATTAGGAAAGTACTAATTGCATATGCTGCTAGTGATCTATTTTCAGTGTTTAAGATCATTAAGCTTCACCACAGGCGATTTATCTATACAGAAACAAAAGAAGAAAAATCAAATGAGAATAAAACTGAGGCCTAGTGTTCTAAAATACCCAGCTCAAATTTGTAAGTAATTCTAAATTGTTTCAATTAGCCAAGGAAAGTAGGGAAAGAAATAATATAGAACACAAAAATTATTTGCTTAACTGTCAAAAAAACCAAATAGAGAATTTTTTTGTTATGAAAGAATTTATGATAGAAATTAACATTCCTTTCAGAAAAGGAAACCAAGAGACTGCAGAAGAAACTATGGAGGAGTTTCACAAGCCAAAGAAAATGGATATATATAAAGAAAACAAATTGAACAACATCGACATGCAAAGCTATCATTTATTGAGAGAAACTCTTTCATTTCAAAAACCAATGAGCACCGAAATCTCTTAATCTTTTGCCTTAATCGCTTCAACTAATCACTAAATTGAGACTGCAAACTGTTGTTTTGGAAGGAGGTGAACATTTTTATGTATTGATTCAAAGACAGCATATATTAAGAGAGAGAAAACAATTTTTTTTGCCAAAGAGGGAAACAATTTATGTGTAGATTTTAAGACAATGTCCATCATGAGAGAGAACTTCAAAGTTAGTAGTGTTGTTATCTGTACGGTACCTGGGGTTTATTGTAGGAGTTATTATTTACTACTATTATTTATTAGAGTTTGGTAAGGGTTAATGTAAGTTATTAAAATGGGCTTGGGCTTGCTGTCAACTTTAGTATTGGACAAAACCTTTTGTTTATTTTAAAGGTCACAAAATCACTCTATTAAAGTGCCACTTGGCAGAATCTCATGCTCTCTCGCACGAGATTTCTGTTTATACACATATATATATATATATATTGATATTTGTAGGGTTAGGATTTGTGACCCAAGCCCAAAACAATGAATTTGTAGAGAATGGGTGAAAAAGCTAGGTTGATTATAGAATCGACAACAATTAATCACAACCCTCAAGCATAAACCAACATGAATTTACACGTAAAGAATTGGTGTCCGAAGAGGCATATTATTGATTATGTGTTGAATACAGATCTTAGAGTTACAATAAAGTTTTTTTTGTTTTCTTCTCCCTCGTTCTCCTCTCCCCTTTCTCAGGAGCTTCTTTCCTTTATATAACCTCCCTTCTCCTCATCTCCATCGTCCACTTGTACCTCATCCATGAGCCTACTTGAGTATATGTCATGTTAAGCATTTCCTTTAGCTCTGTGTGAGTGGCGGTAGGTGAGGTTACACTGTTCAAGGATCTTCTCTACATAAATGCGGCCAGAAAAGTTGTTGCAGAGCCTTAAATACGGTGGCAGCAGCTTTCTCTTTAGATATTTCTTCATCCTTATCGTCTCTAAGTATACCCAGAGCTTATCTTGATCAGGAGGAGTCCTCGGAAGATCATTTTGACCTTTTATACGTTCAATTGATCCATACTACTCGCATCAGAGGAATATAATCTCTTCGGACAGAAGGCGACCTCTTCGGATTGTAATCACTTTTCTTTCTGGGGGTCCCTCTTCCAGATGAGTCTTGCCCTTACCTCTCCTTCTCTTTGAACGCATAGTAATCCTCACATGGGGCACTAGGCCCGCTACATTAGACTGGGCCTTTTCCCCCCACAATAGCCCCTCAAAATTTTAATTTTTCCCTCGCATCGAGGAGAAAGAATAAGATTTTGACCCGCCACGTAAGGAAAGAGAAATAAAAAAGTTTAAAAGAGAGAACTCGTAAATATCCCAGTTTACACGTGCGCGGGCATAGAGACAAGCACTTCATTATTGCCGCTGTCAGTTCCGTATTCCTAAAGCGTTGTATTAATTACTCCAGGTGGCGTTTTGTCTTTTGCATCCAACGGTGGATTATTGATCTAACGGACATGGTTCTTCTTCGGGATTTGGACGGGATGAATTACACCCTTTCACCTGTCCCCGTATATAAGCCCTCAGAGGAGGTTATTTTTCTTTACTTTACGCATCCTCAGAATACCCAGCGAACTCATTCATTCAAAACTCTTCAATCTTCTTCGATTTTCTGTCTTCTTTCCTTCCAGGATCTACCAGGAGTCCATTTTGAGTTTTGAGATTGTTCTCCACTCCCGTCTATGTAAGTTTTGGCATCCTTTGGTCCCTTATTTTCTTCTCGGCTAGGATTTTCAACCTTCGAAACCCGTTTCCTGGTCACTGCCTTAATCATTCTCTAAAAATGGGTAAATTCCAACATCTCGTTGATAGTCCGGCGTTGATAGAGGAATTTAAGCAAAATTATGGCATACCGCTGGGGGTGAATCTGAGATATTGCCCTCCGGAGTGGATACTAACGGCCCGAAGAGAGGGAGAGGTCGTAATCCCAATGATAGCCTTCATCGAAGGGGGAATGACCCTCCCAGTGGGTTCCATCACCTTGAACTACCTTCGCAACCATAGACTCTCTCCTGAGCAGTGCGCGCCCAACACCTTTAGGATACTAGGAGTTATCGATGCCTTGAACCTACAATTAGGATTAGGGCTGACCTGGCATGACCTAGTATATATGTATGAGTGTCATAGCCAAAAAGGGGTGGGATACTACCTTAAATCCCGATCCGACATCGTTAGATTGTTCTCCTGCCTTCCCAAATCAAATAAAGGGATGAAAGACGACTATCTAATCGTCTTGGGCGCATGGCACGATGGTATACACTGTCCGACCGAGCCAGGAGAGCCAGGTGTGACTTCCTAGACTTAGGATTTCTAACAATAGCCTTAGGATCTTCATTCTTCATAACCTGTTTTTTATTTTTATTTTTTTTTATGCCGTCATATTTCAATCTTTTCACCGGGTTTGTTTGTTTGTTTTTTTATTTTTCATTTTTTTTTCTATTTACAGATAAAGCACATACTACTCCTCGGCTCAGCCTTACCAACACCGCCGCCCTTAATTATCTACTACGCTCGGAGATATTTGTGAGTGAAGACGGACAACTCCAGTCCATCCCCCTTATACTCGGCTACACACCCAAGAAAACAGATATTCAGTCGGCCGGCAATGCCATTACACAAGGTGATCACCGGCTTTGGCGAATAGACGTCGCTCGGCGACACTTTTTAACGCCATACGATCTTGAGCCCATTCCACACCCCAACCCACAGGGTGTTCCATTGCTAATTCGACCAGTTCAACAAGTCCCCCTTGAGCCGGTGGTCGTAGGAGAGAAGGTCGGCTCTTCATCCTCTTCGTTAAAGGAACAGATAGACAAGTTTAGATTTGAAGGAGAAGCTTTAGAGGGAGTGCAGGTAATACCCTCCTCAGATTCCGAGGAGGAGGCCGACAGGCAATCCAGTGTCCACCAACCAATTCTGCTAACCACTCTCTCAGAGGACTCTTCAGAAGAAGAAGAGATGTCCGACTCAAAACTTCTGCTGAAGACGAGGGGCAAGAAAGCTGAGTCCAAAGGGACGGGGACTTCCCGACCAATGGTGAATTTACCTCCACCTCCACCCCCACCTCAGGTTCCTGATCCGGGCTTAAAACCAATACCAGACTTAAAGAAAAAGAGACCTTTTGAACCTGAGGAGAGGGAGGTGGTGGTACCACCAAAGACCACAAAGCAACAAAAGGTGGTGAGGGACCATTGAAGCAAGAGGGCCTCATCCGTGGAGAGTAGGGAGGAGCCTCCTGTGGCTGACGTGTGCCGAGGGCAACGCACGTGGTCTCCCAGATTGGAATAAGATGACGTTCCTTTTTCTTGGGAGACCTCTGTTAGAAACTCCGATGGGGGAAGAGCGAGGCTGATAGCTGAAGCCTTGGAGCAACCACTGCTTCTTCCCCGAGACATGGAGTCATACAGGCGCTTCAGCCAGTATGAACTTTTCATGTCCCTGAAGAGGGACCTGGCCATGGTAAGCGTGCTTATCTAACTCTTCGGTTGGCATGCTAATTTTCTATATTTTATGGTAACTCTTTTACTTTACTGTTCAGATTACCTAGCAAGTCTTCGTGGCTGAAGAGTGGAACTGAAAAGCCTACGTTGAAGCCCAAGCGGAGGCCCACTCTAGGTCCGAGGCGGAAAAAGCTTTGGGCAGCTTAAAGGAAGAGGTCTCTCAGATCTCCGATCAGCTAAAAGGGGTGACCCAGGAAAGGGATAGCCTCAATGCTGGTCTCAAAAATGCTGAGAGCCAGGCCGAAGCCCAACGCAAGCTGCTAAATGATACTCAGAACAATCTGGCCTCTGAGAAAGCTCTTGTGAAGGAACTTCGCGCCGAACTTCAGAAGGCTAGGGAGGCTACTAAGCAGGCTCAGAGGGACGCTCAGCTGGCCAAGGAGGCGACCGAGGCCGAAAAGAAAGTAGCATTCAAACTGGGTGTGGATGTAACCGAAAAAGGGTTAACGGAGCAGTTTGCCTCGGTTAGCCGAGATTACTGCGACATAACCTGGGGTAAAGCACTGGATGTTGCCAGGGTGCCTGCTGATTCGGAGTTAAGGCTGCCTAGGAGCATTTACTACGATCCTGACATCCGAGAGCTCCCAGAGTCTGACCTTCCTCTCCAGAACAACTCCTCGAAGCCTCGGAGCAACCTTTAGTTAGCCAAGTCCCTCTGACCACGCTTGAGGTTTCCAAGGAGTCTGGTCAACCGGGTGCTCAAAGCAAACCAGCTGAACCATCCAAGGACAAGGGCAAGAACTCGGAAAAAGAAAGAACTTCTTCAGAGCCCAAGGATCTGGTTTCAACAGCTACGGTTACTCAGACGAGCAAGGCCGATGACCCTGTGATTCCTCGGACAGAATCTTAGATACTTAGGGTTTTTCTTTTGTACCCTTTTTTTTTTTTTTTTTTGGAGTGTAAAGGATTGTAAACTATCCTGTTTTGGTTAATGAGACGGACTTTATTTTCATTTTCGGTGTATATCACATGACTTATTCTTGCTACAAATAACTGTACTTTTCAATTATGGTAATGTAGATAAACATAATCACCCTATCCTGCTGATAATATATATAACTAAAATTGGTTCTGAAAAGGACAGTACATAAAAGTTGCTATTAAGTAATGAATATAACAAGTATTATAAAAGTTGGATTGATCTTTTCGCACGTACACTAAGAATATTAGCATAGGTTAGAGTTGATGTTAAACACAGTTAAAAATGTCAGGCAAGATTCATTCTAAAGTTAACCTTCAGTATTAATAGCAACACAAAAGTATTAACTAACTAAAAATCACCTAGTCCGAGGGTCACAGACATGATTGGGTTTAAGTTTAAATACTTAGGGAGAATTACCAAGGGGTGTTAACTAACCCAAATCATCTGGTCTGAGGACTACAGGCATGATTGGATTTAAGTTTAAACACTTAGAGAACCGATAAGGAGTGTTAACTAACCCAAATCATCTGGTCCGAGGACTACATGCATGATTGGATTTAAGTTTAAACACTTAGAGAACCGATAAGGAGTGTTAACTAACCCAAATCATCTGGTCCGAGGACTACAGGTATGATAGGATTTAAGTTTAAACACTTAGGGAACAATTAAGAAGGACAAGTTATCACAGTGACCAAAGAAATGATTCGATTAATAATAGTACCTTTTGAAGTTATTTACATTCCAGGGGCATGGTATTACATGATTATCCAAGTCCTCCAGGAAATATGCCCCAATGCCAGCCCCTGAAGTAATACGATATGGCCCTTCCCAGTTTGGTCCTAATTTTCCCCAAGTTGGGTTTTTCGCAGTGCCAACGACTTTCCTGAGTACCAAATCTCCGGGTTCTAGGGGCCTTAGCTTTACGATGGCATCATAGCCCTGCCTGAGTTTCTGCTGGTAATGTGCCAGTCGAACCATTGCATTTTCTCTCATTTCTTCGATCAAATCCAGGCCTACTTCTAGAAGTTTATCATTGCTGGTCAGACTGAACGAGCTAATTTTTAGAGTTGGGAACCCCATCTCCAAAGGAATGATAGTTTCAGTGCCATAAGTCATCGAAAAAGGGGTTTCTCCAGTAGATCTGTGAGGCGTAGTTCTGTAAGCCCAAAGCACGTGTGGCAACTCTTCAACCCACTTGCCCTTCGCATCGTCCAATCTCTTCTTCAATCCATTAACTATGACTTTGTTAACTGCTTTAGCTTGCCCATTCCCTTGAGGGTAGGCAGGGGTAGAGTATCTATTCGTGATTCCCAGTTCGCTACAATAACTCCGAAACGCATTACTGTCGAACTGTAAGCCGTTGTCCGAGATGAGAGTATGAGGAACTCCAAAATGAGTAATGATATTCTTCCATACAAATCTTTGCACATCTACATCTCGGATATTGGCTAGAGGTTCAGCTTCAATCCATTTGGTGAAATAGTCTGTGCCGACCAGAAGGTACTTCCTGTTTCCTGCGGCCTTTGGGAATTGACCCACTATATCCAAACCCCACTGTGCAAACGGCCACGGACTAGATAGTGGGTTGAGGACTCCACTTGGTTGGTGTATGTTCGGCGCAAATTGTTGACATTGATTGCACTTCTTTACATAATCATAGGCTTCTTTTTGCATGTTCGGCCACCAATACCCTTGAGTAATGGCTCGGTGAGCCAAAGATCTACCTCTAGTGTGACTCCCACAAATTCCTTCATGCAACTCTTCTAGTAGCGACTCAGCCGTCTCTGGATGAATACATAATAGGTATGGTCCCGAATAGGATCGTTTGTATAATTTTCGGTCTTCGGACAGCCAAAATTTGGTTGCCTTCCTTCGAATTTTGTCAGCCTCCCCCCGTTCTTTCGGCAAAATGTCATCTTTCAAGAATTTGATTATAGGGTCCATCCAGCAGAGATTGTCTCTGATCTGGTGGACTCGGACTGCATCCCCTCCTGTCCCGGTGGGCTCATGGAAATCCTCGACGAGGATAACTCTCGGTAAATTTAACTCCGAAAAGGTAGCTAGTGTGGCCAAAGAATTGGCATGTGCGTTACTGCTTCTAGGAACATGTAGCAAGCTGAAAAATTCAAATTCTGACTGCAGACGTTTGACTCGATTCAAGTATCCTTGCATTCTTTCATCCTTCGCTTCAAACTCCCCCTGTACTTGGCCCACAACTAATCTTGTGTCCGAGAACAACTCCCTTGCCTTTCCTCCCATTCTTCGGACCATAGACATTCCCATCAATAGGGCTTCATACTCTGCCTCGTTATTAATTGCACCGAAATCCAGCCTTAATGACTTTTCAATGATGATTCTCTCTGGAGATATCAAGACTAGCCCTACTCCAGAACCTTTCCGGTTCGCAGCGCCATCCACATATACTTCCCAGTGGGCAGGATCTTGTTGAGAAATCATGCCAACCAATTTTCCATCCATGTCTCTCTTTGTCGTTATTTCTTCTAAGCTGGGTTTCGTGAACTCAGCCGCTAAATCCGCAAGGATCTACCCTTTGACTGAAGTGCGAGGCATATACTTGATATCAAAAGCCCCTAAAATAGTGCCCCACTTGGCTATCCTCCCCGTGTAGTCGGCACTTCGAAGTACGGTCTTAAGTGGGAGTTGCGTGAGCATAACGACAGTATGTGCTTGGAAGTAGTGGGGCAATTTTCGTGTTCCAAGTACTACTGCCAAAATAGCTTTTTCCAATGACAAGTATCTGATCTCGGCCTCATGTAGAGACTTACTCACACAGTAAACCGGCCTTTGTATACCTTGATCCACTCTTATCAACACTAGACTTACAGCATAGGGAACCACCGCGATATAGGCAAACAAGACCTCATCTGGTTCAAGGCTAGACATAATCGGTGGCCGAGCCAAGTAGTCTTTAAGTTGTTGGAAAGTTGAGGCACATTCTTCAGTCCATTCAAATCCTTTCCACTTGATGATCAGCGAGAAGAAGGGTTTACACCTATCCGCGGACTTGGAGATGAATCGGTTCAAAGTAGCTGCCATCCCTGTTAACTTTTGAACCTCTTTTGGATTCCGAAGAGGCTGCAGATTTTGAATAGCCTTTATCTGATCGGGATTGACCTCAATTCCCCTGTGTGTTATCATGTAACCCAAAAATTTGCCTGACCCCACACCAAATAAGCACTTCGAGGCGTTCAAGTGCGACTTGTGTCTTCTCAGGGTTTCAAAAATGTTATCAAGGTCCTTCACATGCTCAGAAATAACTTTGCTTTTTACCACCATATCGTCTATATAGACCTCAACGCTTTTGCTCATTTGTGATTCAAACATCTTGGTCATCATCCGCTGATAAGTAGAACCTGCATTTTTCAGACCGAATGGCATCACTTTATAGTGGTAATTACCAATGAGGGTAACAAAAGCGGTTTTCTCTTGGTCATCTGGGGCTAACGGTATTTGATGGTAACCTTAGAAAGCATCCAGGAAAGGATCCTTAGGACAAGCCTTATTTAAGTCCGTGAAGTCTACACAAACTCGCCACTTTCCGCTCTTCTTCTTTACCACCACAGTATTTGCCAACCATTCGGGATAAAAAATTTCTTTAATAGCCCCAACTTGTTTGAGTTTCATCACTTCTTCTTTGACTGCATCCGCATGCTCTTTGGATGGCCGCCGAAGAGGCTGCTTCTTGGGTATACTCAGTGGGTTGACCCTCAAATGATGGCAAATGAACTTTGGATCTACTCCTGGGGCTTCGTAAGTACTCCAGGCGAATACGTCAATATTTCTTCTAAGGAAATCAATTAGCTCTTCTTTTTCTGGTTGAGGTATCTGAGACCCAATTTGAAAGTATCTTTCAGGATTGCCCCAAATTAAAACTTGCACTAAGTCCTCGTATTTAGCGCCTTCATCAAGATCTTCGACGGGTGACAACCGACCTCTTAACTGCTATAAGTCTCCCTCTGCCCTGACTGAGGATTCAGTTTTGGGCTCGTGTCGTATGGCAGCCACCAAGCATTGTCTAGCAGAGGCTTGATCTTCGCAGATTTCACAAACGCACCATTCAAATGGATATTTAACTTTTTGATGCAGAGTGGAGGAAACAGCCCCTAACGTATGTAACCAAGGTCTGGCTACAATTGCCGTATAAGGGGAATAAACATCTGCAACAATGAAATCCACTTCTACTACTTCTGAGCCAGTCTGTACGGGCAGCCGTATCTGTCTTTTCGGGGTGACCATCCTTCCCTCGAAGCTAACCAGGGGAGAACAGTATGGAGTTAAGTCATCAAGCTTGAGGTTCAGCCCCTTGTAGAGGTCAGGATACATAATCTCCACCGTGCTACCCTGATCCACCATCACCCTCTTCACATTATATCCCCCGATTCTGAGGGTGACTACCAAAGTATCGTCGTAAGGTTGAATGGTTCCAGCTTTATCTTCATCCGCAAAGCCTAAAACAGGCTGGACAGCCGGTCTAGAGCTCCTCAGATCTGGACCAATATCCCCTGCTGGTAGGCGAGCTACTGACATAACTTTGGACGGCCAGGATCCTGTTCTTCTTGGCGCTGCGAAAATGACGTTAATAATACCTAATGGAGGTTTCGTAGAATCACTCTTCTTGGACCCAAAATTCACTTGACCTCCTCGGCCACTAAAGTGGTGCAAAAGATGCCTCAACCTGCCTTCACAGACCAGATGGTCCAAATGATCCCATAAACTTCTGCAATCTTTAGTGGCATGCCCATGGTTTTGGTGGTATTGAGATTGTGATTGCGCCTCTCAAAGTTCCCTACCATTTTACTCGGCCACCTAAAGAATGATTCATTCTTGATCTTTTCCAGAACTTGATGAACTGGCTCCTTAAATACTGTATTGATTGCTTGAGCATTTGTTGACCCCAACTGCCCAGCGAAATCTCTCCGCGGCTTATTGTTGTTATAACGATCCAACCTGAAGTCCTTCCTGTCCTAAGGGATAACCTTATCCTTACCCTTCCCTTGCTGCTGATCTTCTTCAACCTTTTTATATTTTTCAATATGGTCCATAAGTTGACGCATGTTAGTGACAAGTTTGCCGGATAAGGATGTCCTTAAACCATGATTAGTAGGGAGACCCAGCTTAAACGTGTCTAGGGCCATTGCATCAAAGTTGCCCTCCATATCATTAAACATCTCCCAATATCTATCTAAATACGCCTTCAGGGTTTCACCTTCATGCATGCTCAAGGATAGCAGAGAAGACAAGGGCCTGGTCACTCTTCGGCATGTGACGAAACGTGAACCAAAAGCTTGAGTAAGCTCTTGGTAGGAATTAATGGTGTCTGCTTTCAGGTTGTCGAACCACCTCATTGCCATGGATCCAAGACTAGAAGGGAATACCTTGCACATCAGAGCTTCATCTCTGCAGTAGACAGCCATCCTTTGGTTAAAATGGCTCACATGTTCCACAGGGTCCGTTTTATCGTTGTAAATAGTGAAGGTTGGCTGGTTAAAGCGCCGAGGAAGCTTTGCTCCTTTAATCCTACGCATGAAAGGTGATCTAGAGATTTGATTCAAACAAGGAAGACGATTTCGTACCGTACCGGCCGGTACCGCCGGAATATTTCGTTCCGGCGCCTGAACCGGTACAGAAACAGGGCTGAATCGTACCGCCCAAAATACCGGGATGTACCGGCTTGTTTCGGCTATTCCAGCGAATTTCGGAGCTTTTCGGCGGTATTTTTATTCCGGACCGGTACAAATATAGCTTGGTTTTTTTGAAAAAATTTATTACTTACATAGCAACTTACAGCAACTAGTGACCATCATCGAAGCATCAACTTGCTAGATCATCAACAACATCATTTTCTTCTTCGTTTTAGCCAGTTAGATCTTCTTTTTAGCCATTATAATCGCTCCCTTCTTCCGTTCTTCGTCTGCTCTCCCCTTGCTTCTTTTGCTCAGCGTGTTGAAATTCTTTCTCTACTTTTTTGAGAAGCTTTGTCTGCTTGTATGTTTTAAAATTTACTGCTGTACTTATTTCTCTTGGTTTCTCCGCCAAACTTTTCCCAAAGCCACGTGACTCTCCTTGGTTTTTATCACTTGCTCATTTTGCCCTTTCAATTACTTTTCATTTTTTATTTAGTCAATTACTTAGATGTTTGTATGTTTAGTCAATTGCTTGTATGTTTTAAAATTTACTACTGTACCTATTTCTCTGGGTTTCTCCACCAAACTTTTCCCAAAGCCACGTGACTCTCCTTGGTTCTTATCTCTTGCTCATTTTGCTCTTTCAATTACTTTTTTTTTTTTTAGTCAATTACTTAGATGGGCAAGTGTCAACTTCTAGTGGCATGGAGTTTAGTTTAACTGATTATCTAGGTCATAAATAGAAATTTAACTATTCTTTGAATATATTAACAAATTCTTTAAGTCCTAAAGAATATTGAAGGTACAGGTTCTAAGAGAATTATTATTATTATTATTATTATTATTATTATATAAAATAGCGGTAAATCCAAAACGGTACACCGGTATTGACCGGTATCCGAAATATATCGTACCGGTGGCCAAACCGGTACAGCTTCCGGTACGGTATTGACTTTCTTGGATTCAAAGCCTTGCTCATGGCATCATTTCCCACCCCTCCATGTGATGGCCTTTGAGGTTGCTTCTTGCGACGGTGCTCATCTTCATATGAAAAAGATTCACTGATTGGAGTTCGAGACCTTTGTTTATAAGTGATGTCTTGTTCGTCACTCGAGTCTTCATCAGAATGCGAGGCAGTACGTTTTTTTTCGCATGGCGTAACTCCCTTCTTAACCTTTCAATTTCTATTTGCATGTTATTCTTCTCTGCATGAGACACATGACTTCTGCCACGAGGTTGACTTCGCTCAGTGTGTGTAGTGTGCACACTGCCCTTACGATCTTGTCTCCGCTCCAAATTAAGAAAAGGATCTATATGCTGGGAAGCCCCAGATTCTATCGGTTGTTGCCCTGGTTCCGCCATGACCAACTGCTGTTGCTTCCCCTCACACTCAAGTTTTTCCCACAGACGGCGCCAATTGTAGTGTTAAGATTTTTGACCCAAGCCCAAAACAATGAATTTATAGAGAATGGGTGAAAAAACTAGGTTGATTGTGGAATCGACAACAATTAATCACAACCCTCAAGCATAAACCAACATGAATTTACACGTAAAGAATTGGTGTCCGAAGAGGCATATTATTGATTATGTGGTAAATACAGATCTTAGAGTTACAACAAAGCTTTTTGTTTTCTTCTCCCTCGTTCTTCTCTCCCCTTTCTCAGGAGCTTCTTTCCTTTATATAACCTCTCTTCTCCTCATCTCCATCATCCACTTGTACCTCATCCGTGAGCCTACTTGAGTATATGTCACGTCAAGCATCTCCTTTAGCTCTGTGTGAGTGGCGGTAGGTGAGGTTACACTGTTCAGGGGTCTTCTCCACATAAATGCGGTCAGAAAAGTTGCTGCAGAGCCTTAAATACGGTGACAGCAGCTTTCTCTTTAGGTATTTTTTCATCCTTATCGTCTCCAAGTATACTTAGAGCTTATCTTGATCAGGAGGAGTCCTCGGAAGATCATTTTGACCTTTTATACGTTTAATTGATCCATACTACTCGCGTCAGAGGAATATAATCTCTTCGGACAGAAGGCGACCTCTTCGGATTGTAATCACTTTTCTTTTTGGGGGTCCTCTTCCAGATGGGCCTTGCCCTTACCCCTCCTTCTCTTCGGACGTATAGTAATCCTCACATGGGGCTTTAAGCCCGCTATATTAGACTGGGCCTTTTCCCCCCACAATATTAATTTGAATCTATCACTTAAATTACTTTTTTTGCCTATTTATAACA
The DNA here is from genome assembly GCF_002906115.3 of Quercus suber. Taxonomy (NCBI): domain Eukaryota; kingdom Viridiplantae; phylum Streptophyta; class Magnoliopsida; order Fagales; family Fagaceae; genus Quercus; species Quercus suber. Next base: position 1,250,313 of record NW_027069488.1, on the reverse strand, counting down.
GTCATTAACAATCTACTACCTTAAATTTATTGTAAAAATATTATGAACATAACATTTCTATTTCCATACATAGTCTTCTACTCTTCCAATCTATAAGTTATCATAATTTTATTCAGATAAAAAAAAAAAAAAAGTAATAATCTAGTGAACATATTTTTTGTGTATAAGTTTTGCTTTATAGCAATTAGCAAGAGGCAAAATCTGAAAACATGGCATTGAAAATTTAAAGGCAGAAGAAAAAACTGATCAACCAACTGAATCCTTGGATTTTTATTTCTAAACATATTAATATCAAGAATGTGAGTTCTCAATAGGCAAGTACAAGAGCCAGCTCAAGCACCCTTACAACTCATTTTGGGGTGGCTCAAGCAGGCAAAGAACCCAGAAAAACACAGTAAATAGAGCCTTACTTAACTTATTTTAAGGCATAGCACACACCCAAAACAGACCCCTCAAAGTAACACCTAATTAATATCCAAAGCCAAAAACTTGGCATGGTACAAATCATAGAGCTGAAGTTATAACTTATCAAGTGCTTCCAATTAGCTCTAGAGCTTTTTAATCATAAGATCATAGAAATTTCAACTAATGTAGTACATTGGATCAGGCACTTTAAATGTCCGATTGCCAACATTTGTACCAAACAAATCGCTCCATTGATCTCCCATGTTGCCAAGGATCCTGTACCCTTCAGCTTCAAGCGCAGCTCTTTGGGTTGATTTGTACACTAATGCTGTGGTACTCGATTCAGAGGTTGGCCTGCCACCAAATTAACATAATCATGAATGGCTCACCAGTCAAAATCATGATGATATTCTTTTTGGATGCATGTTACTAGATCTCTATGTTAAGAAAAAGATACCAATTAACTTATAAATATTTACCATGTAATAAGATGTTCTTCATTTCACAGTTGAAATTTTTAGTTTATGGAGTCAACAATATATAAAATGTTTTACTAAACGTGATGATTTTCACATGGGAATTGCATGACAAATTCTTTTTATAAAAGAAAATTATCAAGACAATGTCCAAAATACAAATGAGATATATATCCTTGATGCTTACTTTAGTATGAGCTTCTCCCAAGTGGTGTAACCAACATTCTTCAGGTTCTCTATTGTAGTATTTCTAGAGGTTTCATACCTTCCTGTAAGAAAGACAATCTTAAACCCAAGATTTACTAATTTTTTGTAGAGATCAAGATTTGCAGGCACAGCTGGTGCTATGCCTTTTGCTACCCATTCGTTAAAGGTTGTTGAGTTATATGCAACTGCCCTGAAATAGAGAGAGAGAGAGAGAGAGAGAGAGAGAGAGAGAAGTCATGAATAAGAAAAGATAACATATATTAGATCAGATATATATTTACTACAAAACTATTAAGCAAGAAACAAATTAAAGATGTATAAAATTTCCATGTCTTAATCGAGGGAATTTTGTTGTCCTTTGGAAAGAGCATACTTCAAGAACCATACACACGAACTCTTCTAATTAACCCTGAAAATGTCTCAGCTCTCAAGTCTAATTAAGTATATGCATGAGCTGCACCAAAAAAAATGTAGCGGTGAAACTCCCAGGGCAATATGTCATAGCCTATGTTTTGTTCCCAGCAGAACACATTGAATAGTCCTAGATTCCAGGTATACTTAGAAGCACAAACCACTTAATCTCTGAAATGGTTCTTATGCAGATCAATAATCATCCTTCGTCTATCAATAATATCACACTCATACTTGTTTATCCTCCACTAGTATACCAAGTTCTTCTTATTGGTAAATTTTACATGTACTTGATGGATCTTAAAATCATGATCTTCCTCTCCACCTTGATTTTAGAGGTCCGACTGAGCTAAAGCTTCTTGGCACAAATGTAACTTTTTATTATAATAATGCAATATGCCCATTACGATTTTTTTTCCTAGTTAGAGACATTTAGAGCCCATAACGAACTTTAAAAGTCACAATAATGGACACTATGACCTGTGGTCCTGTACTGAATAATATATTCATAATGATTAACACAATGTGATATTAATTTAAGTCGGTGGCACCTACTCTTGTTTGTCTCATGGTAAATATGAATATATCAAAGTTTAAACAGGCTAATCATCACTTATCAATTATCATAAAATGTAGTATTACCCAAATGCAACGTCAGGTTGAGCATAGTAAGGCAAATTAGAGAGTGTAGTTTCATCAATGTCAAACACCCAAATATCCAAGCCATCATCACCGAGTGTGAGGTTCTTGGCATAGGCATAAGCAGCATCTGCCACAACTTGACAATCCTCACGGTATTGTTTGCCAAGCATGTAGTTTCCAACATAGCTTTCACAGTCTTCTGGAACTGTTGACCAGCTACGGAGGTTGTCAGTTTCCACGGCTAGACGCCAACTTAGGCAGTCAATGCCTTCAACATTGTGGCCAGCAAGGCCAGAATGTGGTCGGAGAAGGTGAAGGTTATTGGGAATGACTTGAGTGGTTTCTAAAATGGTGGCAAGGTATAGAAATGGTAGAGCTCTCATGGTGTTGCTAGGGGGGGAAGAAAGAGCTATCACTTCTCTGTGGAAAATGCTGCTACACTCCCTTGCATATGGCTCTTTAAATAAGTCCAAACTTGTCAAAGTGACCTCACTTTAGGGTGTAATTTACTCAACAACCACAAAAAATGCTTCAAACTTTTTCTTCTCGTATTTTTGTTGTACATTATTTAAATAAGTTATATAACTTATTCATGCTATTAAAACTATAAATATATTATCTCTTGAATTTTACCAACTTCACTTTTATCTGAATCCTTATAAATATCACTTTTATTACAATCTCTACACAACAAGTAACATCACTTGACAAGCCTTTTATTATTTATTTTAATGGGCTTTGGTTTTGATTGTCTCACATGCACTTTCTATTTGTACACTGTCATTACACATTATTGATGTGTTAAACGGACAATTTTTTGTTATTTTTTTTGTTTGTTAATGATGTCCCTCAGGGTGTTGTACATCTATTCCTGGTGTAGTATTTTTTTTTTTTTTGGGGACTTGTGGGCAGAGGCGGAGCCGGGGGGGGGGGGGGGGCGCGAAACTCCTCCAAAAATATTCCATATGTATTACCATTAGGAATTTTTTTAAATGCTTTACCTCCTTGATGCAGAAACTAAACACAAATCAGGAAAAAAGCTTCCTGGTCCTGCTGAAATAAAGTGAAAATGACAAGCTTACCTAATGCCCAATAAGTCAATGATACCGTGAAAGGGAGAAAAAAAAATAGGGAAAAAGTTTCTGACACAAGCAAAAATAAATGGAAGAATTTTCCTTAGGCACAATAACACACAAGCTTTGACTTGTCAGCTGTTAGCTTTTATTAATAATAATAATAATAATAATAATAATAAAGTGTCTTTCTTATGACATTTCAATTGTTAGCTTTTTTTTTTTTTTTTTTTTTTTTTTGTCCTCAATTTCTTGACATTTCAGTTTAAAATTGTGGGTTTATGTTAAGAACAAAAATTTTAATTATTTTGAAAAATAAATAGAAAGTCGAATTTTACTTATAGTTTCAAAAACAATCAAGAAAAGATAGTGAGACGTGTATACAACTTTGCAAATAAATTACTATATTTTTAATATTAATTAATTTCTACAATTTATTTTATAGTATTAACTTAAATGTCTAACTATAGTTTACTTATAATTAGTTTTTGTATAACACTTATAGTTGTCATTGTTTTTTGTTTTTATTATTTTTAATATTGACTTCTAATCTTGCCCCTCCTGAATTGAAATCCTAGCTCCGCCACTACTTGTGGGTCCATTCATCTACTACAAAACCAGAAATAGTTCGTATGAAAGTAAAGATGATTCGTGAAAATATTAAAATTTTAAGAAAAAGGGCATGATGATTGGTGAGGATCGACCAAGCAAATTGACAGAAACCCAAGCAAGCATTGGAGCCATAGTTTTCCTTAGCCACGAGTTGCATAGTTCACTCGAATGGTATCGCAGTTGCAGGCATTGAGCAACGCATCAGTAAGCGTAAAAATTTCCTTTTATTTTACACAAAAGTTTTTTTTTATTTTTTTTATTTTACATCATTAATTTGTAAAAACACTTGTATCAAATTATTTATAATATATTATTTTTTATTAAAGTAATACTTTTTCACATTTTTTATTATTATTTTCTTTACACATACACGGCCCCACCACTTACCAAACACCACTTCTCTGAACACACACTCTCTCTCTTTCTTTTTCTCCATTTTCTTTCTTCTTCTCCTTTTTTCTTCTACGATTTTTCATCTTCAGCATCTTCTTTCATTCTTCTTTTTCTTTTGCTATTCTTTCTTTCTTTCTTTCCTTTTTCTTCTTTTTCATTTCTAAAAAAAAAAAATTCTTTCTCTTTCTCCCGCACTCTTTCTCTATCAAATTGGTGCTCTCTTCAAATCTGAAAAAAAAAAAAAAAATCTCTCTACCAAGCTTCCATGGCTTAATACACTCACACTCTCTCTCTCATGGGGGTGGCAAGCTTGGGTTTTGAGTTGATTTGTATTTTGCCAAATGGATTTTCCGTTGTGTTTTATTTTGAGTTGATTTTGCTTTGAGTTGATTTTAAGTTGGGTTTGTGATAATTTTCATTAATTTTGGGTTGATTGTGTTTGCATTAAATTGATGTTGTAATGGGTTGGTTGTAGTGGTGGTGTTTGGTTAGTTGTGATGGTGGATGGATGTTGGTGGTCGGCTTTGGCTTCTTCTTCTTCTTCTTCTTCTTGGCATTGAAGAGTGGGTGAGAGAGAGTTTGACAAGGCAAGGGAGAGGAGAGAGAAAAAAAAATCATATATGCATGGTTACTGTAGCAATTTTGCATATAAACAGTATTTTAGACTAACTGATATGGGTAGGTTTTGAGTAAAAATGTGTAAAATTGTATAAAATTTTACAACTTTTTCTATTTTGCACGAATGGGTGCAATAGCCATATAAAGACTTAGAGCATTCATATCAGCTCATGCATAAGTGTGTATAATAGAAAAAATGCTCAAATTTACACATTTTTGTTCAAAAATAGCACACATCAGCTCGTTTAAACTCTTGCAAAATCTTCTAAAATTATCCACGAGCTACAGTACCCGTGTAAATTTACACGAGCACTGTAGCTCGTGTATTTAATTTTTTAATGGTTTTTTCTCTCTCCTCTCTAACGGACTCTCATCTCCTACCTCTCTTCCCCAACCATTACAACATCCAGTGCGCCAAATCAACTGAAAATTAACCCACACACAAACACAGAAAGAAAGCTAAAATATTTATACAAATCTAGACAGTAATAAGTCCCATAAATCTAACGCAAACACAACTTTTGAAGGCAACCCATTTGAGCTAAGCCAAATCCAAAAAGACCCACAAAAACATTCCACTCAAATAACAAATACATTGAAACTAATACCAAATGCAACACAATAAGAACAAAGGTGCATACACACACACACACACACACACACACACACACAAAAATCACAAACCTGATATTCCCACTCGGCAGCAATAGCCTTAGCGAGAGGCAAAGTAGGGAGCTTGAGAGGCCTCTTCGATGGCGTCTTGAGTGTCTGGTAATCAAGCATCACCGACCACCTAACCCCATCTTCGGACTCTCTCACCTTCACCTCGTTGTAGAACCTCTTCCCCGTTATCGAACCAGTCATAAACGACATTGGCATTGTCACGGACGACGACGACGTGGATCGGCCGGTGAAGAAAGGATCTGGGTTGCCGGAGCTCGTGGGCCTCGCTTGATCGGAGCTCATGGGTAGGCCGGTGAAGTGTGGAGCATGGATCGGTGCTTGTGGAGGGTGGATCGGTCGGTGAAGAAAGGTTCTGGGTTGCCGGAGTTCGTGGATATCGCTTGATCAAAGCGTGGAACGATCTGGATTGGCTGGTGAGAGAAGGAAGAAAAGAGAGAAAGAAGAGAGAGAGAGAGAGAGAGAGAGAGAGAGAGTTGATCTGTTCAGAAGAGAGAGAGAGAGGGTGCGTAATAGGTAGAGGTGGTTGAGGAAAATAATAAAAAAAATTGTGTAGAGTGAATATTTTATTGAAATATCTTGTAAAATAAATGAACCGATGTGGGTGTTTTGTAAAAGTGGTAGTGTAAAATAGATAGATGAGGTTTTTTCGTGTAAAATAGACAGAAAATTTAGATGAGTTGATGTGAATGCTCTTAGGGTCCATTTGAATACAATTTATTTTTACTGAAACTGAAAATTGAAAATACTGTAACAAAATAATTTTTAAAAGTGTGAATAGTATCGTGAGAACCGTGAACAGTGCATGAACAATGCACTTTGTCTCTTGCACAGTGAATTCATTCATACGCGCTGAAAAAAAAAAAGGGCAGAAAATGCAAACATGAATATAAAACGTGAATCCAAATGCTACCTTAATATCTCTCTATATAAAAAGGGTCAATACTCAAAACTATAGTAGTTTTAATTTATTCAATTCAAACTATTTCATTGGCTTTTATTTTATTTTTTTGGAAATATCGCCTATTGAACAACACTTTTATTTTATTTATTTATTTGCATATGAGCTATTACCCTAAAAGAAAAAAATATTATCACAACAAATTGCCATAATATTTTCACAATACTTTTGTGGGGCCAGAGGATTCGGTATCCCCGGCCCATTTCATATCAAGCCCAAGGCCTATGTCGAGGATGAGTAAACACCTGAGGACGAAGTGCGAAAGTCCAAATTGTTCAGGGACCTTGCCGAGGACAACCCTTTCCTCGGCAAACCGAGACCATGGAATTAAGAAGTAACAGGCCACTTAAAGCAGCCTTTCAGGACATCCAAGGAGAAAGAACAAGTACAACACGTTAGCCGTGGAAGCATGGTGGAGGAGCCAATCCAGGATGAACTGTCACCTCCAATTTATATGCGCACAACCAATGTTCTGGCCGCATTAATAAGGAAATGACTCCCGGGTAGTGCCTCCTCGGTTACTACGACTCACAGGAGGTTTGGTAATGTGGCTGATAGGACGGGTTGTCAGGGGAAGGCATGGATGATCAACAAGTGGAGGAAATGGATCATTGGAGGAGGACTATATAAAGTGGGAGAAACAGATTGAGAGGGGGGAGGGATCCCCACTAAAGAAGGACGACTAACAAGCTCCTCGGACTGGGCCGAGGACGATTTCGGTTCTCCGGTGTTCGGCAGTGGAAAACACTACGATAGGCATTGTCTGCTTGCTAGGGTCTAGTTCTTGAACCCGCTCTCTACAAATTCATTGTATTGGGCTAGCTGGGTTTGAGTCCACTCACTCAACAGTAGAAGTGCTCAAACCCTGTCCCTACAATTGGCGCTGTTTGTGGGGAGAACTTGTGCACTAGCAGGCGCAATGGACAGTCGTTCCTAGGTGGCTAGTTTATAAAGGGTTAGGCAGTTTTTTGTCACCGGCAATGACACCGATCCCGAATCTAGTAAAAAAAAAAAAAAAAAAAACAGAGAAACAACAAACAACGACGCATTTGCACAAGAAACAATCATTGCTGAAAAGTAAAAGATTCAGAGAAAAGGAAAAGTGAACAAATATTGCAGCATTTTATTAAACAAAAAATAAATACATTATACAAACAGACAGGCTTGTTTTAGAGCCAACTCTACAAATAGAGGTTCAGACAGGATTGTTTTAGAGCCAACTCTACAAACAAAGGCCCAGATGGGCTTGTTCGAAAGCTAACCCTAAAAAGGAGGGCTGAGGCTGGCTTGATTTAAGGCTAACAACAACCCTCGAGCCGATGTGGGTGGCGCCGGCGAGAAGAGAGGAATAGATGCAAAAACGCCTGATGGCCCCACCCCATGATGTTCCCTTGATGCTCCCCCAGCCTCACGATGATTAAATATTGGAGGTGGCAACACCTGGGCACCGAACGTGACGTAATCTTACAAGCATCCATTGGCGGGTAAGTTGGGTGCAAGTTACTACCAGCTTGAAGGGCAAGCATGGATGCGCACCGGAGAAAAGCGTTATGTACTTCATGGACCCCCTCCTAGCTGCCAGACACGAAGCCATCAGGGTGACGCCCAAGCCTTGCTACACTGGAAGTCTAACGCGAACTACAACCACTACGGCTTTCGATCAAGGGAGGAGGACCTTTGGTTTACTTGCCCCTGCCCTCATCCAGAGCCACCCCATTCCTCCAAGTCCTGGTCACAATCCTGGCAAGGTTATCAAAAGGGCTTAGAAGGTTGGAGGACCATGTTTCCTGTTTAACTAAAGGGTTCGTGAAGTGTGGAAGGACGATTCCCCCAAAAAGCCTTATATAGAGGGCAAAGGTCAGCGGGAATTGGCCCGCACAGAATTCGAAAGAAGAATTATCAATGACATTAATCCTGACCAAATTCCAAAGAGGCCACCAACCGCTAGATTTGCATTAATCCATGAGGATATTAATGAGGACGCACCTCACACACCGAAGCGTCAGGCGCACAACTCGAACAGTCAAAAAACGCCTTGTAATCAAAGATGGTGAAAAATTGGAGTGAAAGGGCTACTGCCACACATGAGGATGGAAATCCGAGCTGCCCCTGTCCAGGGTAGCGCGGGGCCAAGGGCCCAGCCTGAGGAATAACCCAATTTCAGTGAAGCGAGGCCGAGGTCGTCGTCACGCTAAAGCTAAACTTCCCAACACTGAGGACAAATTCCTTTACCTCGGACAAAAGAACATAAGCGTTAGACTGAACCAAGGTCTTGCATGATCCTCGGACTCAAGCCTATGGGAAAACTAACCATTCCAAAATACCTGAGTACTATACTGAACCAAGGTAATGCATGGCCCTCGGACTCAAACCTATGGGAAAACTAGTTACTTACAGAGGAACATAAGCGTTGGACTGAACCAAGGTCTTGCATGGTCCTCGAACTCAAGCCTATGGGAAAACTAACCACTCCAAAAATACCTGGGTACTAAACTGAACCAAGGTCTTGCATGGTCCTCAAACTTAAACCTAGGGGAAAACTAATTACTTACAGAAGAACATAAGCGTTAGACTGAATCAAGGTCTTGCATGGTCCTCGGACTCAAGCCTATGGGAAACTAACCGCTCCAAAAATACTTGGGTACTAGACAGAACTAACGTCTTCCATGGTACTTTGACTCAAACCTATGGGAAAACTAGTTACTTACAGAAGAACATAAGCGTTAGACTGAACCAAGGTCTTGCATGGTCCTCGGACTCAAGCCTATGGGAAAACTAACCACTCCAAAAATACCTGGGTACTAGACTGAACCAAGGTCTTGCATGGTCCTCGGACTCAAACTTATGGGAAAACTAGTTACTTACAGAGGAACATAAGCGTTCGACTAAACCAAGGTTTTGCATGGTCCTTGGACTCAAGCCTATGGGAAAACTAACCACTACTCAAGCCTATGAAAAAAATAATTGCTCTAAAAATACCTGGGTACTAGACTGAACCAAGGTCTTGCATGGTCCTCGGACTCAAGCCTACTGGAAAACTAACCACTCCAAAATACCTGGGTACTAGACTGAACCAAGGTCTTGCATGGTCCTCGGACTCAAACCTATGGCACAACTAGTTACTTATAGAGGAACATAAGCGTTGGACTGAACCAAGGTCTTGCATGGTCCTCGGACTCAAGCCTATGGGAAAATTAACCATTCCAAAAATACTTGGGTACTAAACTGAACCAAGGTCTTGCACGGTCCTCGAACTTAAACCTATGGAAAAACTAGTTACTTACAGAAGAACATAAGCGTTAGACTGAACCAAGGTCTTGCATGGTCCTCGGACTCAAGCCTATGGGAAACTAACCGCTCCAAAATTACCTGGGTACTAGACAGAACCAAGGTCTTCTATGGTCCTCTGACTTAAACCTATGGGAAAACTAGTTACTTACAGAAGAACATAAGCGTTAGATTGAACAAATGTCTTACATGGTCCTCGAATTCAAGCCTATGGGAAAACTAACCACTCCAAAAATACCTAGGTACTAGACTGAACCAAGGTCTTGCATGGTCCTTGGACTCAAACTTATGGGAAAACTAGTTACTTATAAAGGAACATAAGTGTTAGATTGAACCAAGGTCTTGCATGGTCCTCGGACTCAAGCCTATGGGAAAACTAACCACTCCAAAAATACCCGGGTACTAGACTGAGCCAAGGTCTTGCATGGTTCTCGGACTCAAACCTATGGGAAAACTAGTTACTTACAGAAGAACATAAGTGTTAGACTGAACCAGGGTTTTGCATGGTCTTCAGACTCAAGCCTATGGAAAAACTAACCGCTCCACAAATACCTAGGTACTAGACTGAACCAAGGTCTTGCATGGTCCTCGGACTCAAACCTATTGAAAAACTAGTTACTTACAGAGGAACATAAGCGTTAGACTGAACCAAGGTCTTGCATAGTCCTCGACTCAAGCCTATAGGAAAACTAACCACTCCAAAAATACCTGGGTACTAGACTGAACCAAGGTCTTGTATGGTCCTCGGATTCAAACCTATGGGAAAACTAGTTACTTACAGAAGAACATAAGCATTAGATTGAACCAAGGTCTTGCATGGTCCTTAGACTCAAGCCTATGGAAAAACTAACCACTCCAAAAATACCTGGGTACTAGACTGAACTAAGGTCTTGCCTTGGATTCAAACCTGTGGAAAAACTAGTTACTTACAGAAGAACATAAGCATTAGACTGAACCAAGGTCTTGCATGGTCCTCAAACTCAAGCCTATGGAAAAAGTAACCACTCCAAAAATACCTGGGTACTAGACTGAACCAAGGTCTTGCATGGTCCTAGGACTCAAACCTATGGAAAAACTAGTTACTTACAGAGGACCATAAGCGTTAGATTGAACCAAGGTCTTGCATGGTCTTCGGACTCAAGCCTATGGGAAAACTAACCACTACTCAAGCTTATGGGTAAACTAACCGCTCCAAAAATACTTGGGTACTAGACTGAACTAAGGTCTTGCATGGTCCTCAGACTCAAACCTATGGGAAAACTAGTTACTTATAGAAGAACGTAAGCGTTAGACTGAACCAAGGTCTTGCATGATCCTCAGATTCAAGCCTATGGGAAAACTAACCGCTTCAAAAATACTTGGGTACTAGACTGAACCAAGGTCTTGCATGGTCCTCGAACTCAAACCTATAGAAAAACTAGTTACTTGCAGAAGAACATAAGCGTTAGACTGAACCAAGGTCTTACATGGTCCTCAGACTCAAGCCTATGGGAAAACTAACCGCTCCAAAAATACCTGGGTACTAGACTGAACGAAGGTCTTGCATGGTCCTCAGACTCAAACTTATAGGAAAACTAGTTACTTACAGAAGAACATAAGCGTTAGACTGAACCAAGGCCTTGTATGGTTCTCGGACTCAAGCCTATGAGAAAACTAACCACTCTAAAAATACCTAGGTACTAGGCTGAACCAAGGTCTTGCATGGTTCTCGGGCTCAAACCTTTGGGAAAACTAGTTACTTACAGAAGAACATAAGCGTTAGACTGAACTAAGGTCTTGCATGGTCCTCGGACTTAAGCCTATGGGAAAACTAACTACTTCATGAAAAAATTCGGTACTAGACTGAACCGAAGTCTTGCATAGTCCTCGGACTCAAACCTAAGGGGAGGCTAGTTACTTACAGAGGGACCTAAGTGTCAGACAGAGCCAAGGTTTCGCATGGTCCTCAGACTCAGGTCCCTGGAGAGACTGGCTATGCTCAGCAAAGGAGTAAACAAACGCAAGCCTATGGGCATCACTTGAAGCATTCTAAGGCACATTGAACCTAACCACTTAGCACAGTCAACAACTAATGGCTTTCCTAAGCATTTTTCACTGTTTACAGTGACTTATTCATGTGATGTGGAACCAATATTGTGGAGTCATTCCCTCAGCATTCAATCCAGCAAAAATAGGTCGTGGTGTTAGGGTGGTTCAATTATCGATCAAAGTCTAAGTGGGAACTATTGCTTGGGGCTTTACGTTTTTCAGTTGCCTGTTTAGAATGAAAAACGTGTTGAGTTTCTGAGATTGTGAAGCTCATAATTGAAGCACAGGTTATATAAGTTGCCAAACTCATCACAATGACAATAAACCCCAAGTAAAAAGAATAGAAGATCTATGCATTCAGCTTAAAAATAACATTACAGTGTTTTAAACTAAAAAAAAATATACAGTGATAAATCAAAGCAAAGAGGCTGTCGATGAGATCCTAGCTCGGAAGTGCTACTTCGGAGGACTCGTGGTCTGCAGGGGTGGCCTCAGGTTCAGCGGGAGGCTTCACCAAGTCCTAGGGCACCGCTGGGTTACCAGTTTCCTCGTTCCCTAACGCCCCTTGGTGCCCAATCTCCTCAGCAGGCTTGTCAATTGGCATTGGATCATCGGCGGCACTTACTAGGCCTTCGTCCGTCACTTTAGAGGCCGTGCCAACTTCAGGGTCAATGGAGACAGCCTTGTGAATGGCAGGGGGGTAATACACCCTCTCAGCCCTCCTAAGCTCAGACGAGGCTTCAACCCCAGCTTGATATAGGGCCTCATTCTAAGTCTTGGAGCAGTAGAATTTGCACACCTTGGGTACTTGAGCCTTGAGGCTTGCCTTGATCTTAGTCACTCCTTTAGCAAAGGCCTCCTCCTCCGCTTGCTTTTTGGAGGTCTCGGCATCTGTCCTAGCAAACTCGGCCAATTTTTTAGCCCACAAGGCCTTGTCCCTGGCGTACTTGGCAACACCTCTGGCCCACTCGGCCTCAGCTAGTTTCTTCTTCAAGTCGGCGATATGCTTTACGACGACCAGCAGCTGACCCTCGACATCCCGCAAGCGCTCGGTCTGGTCCTCAGCCTGTTTTTTAGCATCAGCTAGGTCAGATGCCGTGCTGTCTCTGGCCCTCGTCATCTCCGCCAGGTCCTCCCTCGCCTTCTTGAGATCAGCCTCAGATTTCTTAAGAGTATTTGTGGCCTTTAAGTACTTGTCGCGCTCCTGGTCTAGGGCTCTAATCTGGTTATTAGCTTCCTCTTCCAGCCTGAAAGTAGCTTGGACAGCCTGCCAATCAAAACAAATAAACCATAAGCCAGGAGCTAAGAAATAAAATCCAACAAAGGCACAAGTATTAAAAGTCTTACCATGCCTAGATACCTTTTAAGGTTGAGGGCAACTTCCTGCCTCTTCAAGCCCCCCAGTTCGGCCATGTCGGCGGGGAGAAGTAGGGACCTTTCCAGGGCGTGCCCACACGAGCACCCTCGCACTCTTGAAAGTCCCTGAGGGTGGTGTCATCCATCAAAGGCTTCCCATGAAGCATGGTGGCAGGTAGCCACGCCTGAGGCTCGGGCTGCCAAACAACCTCCTTTCCCTTGCCCTGACCGCCGACCCTTAGCTACTTGAAAGGTCGGCGGACTTCATCTTCCTCTTGGGAAGAGCGAGATCTCTCCCCCCCGCCCCCCCAATTGGGTCTTTGCCCTTGGAAGACCTCTTCATCTTCGGGTCAACGGGTTCATGCCGAGGGTCCGAGGTCAGGGGAATGGAAGACGACTTGGTCTACGCAGGCAATGACTTGGGTGGGGAAGGAGGAAGCTTGGGAGGAGGAGGAGGAGGCTCGGGTTGTGACTTCTCTGGCATGTCCTTCCCTGGTTGGCCCTCAAGCAAGTTGCACAGGTTGGTTTGAGGTCATCTTTTGAAGCCCATCTCGGCTGGGGCACCAGTCTTTAATGACAGAAGGTCTTCCTCGAATAGATGGGGGTCACCCAAGTCACCAGGGGGGTCCTCAAGCAGATGGACGGGGTTGAATTCTCCAAATTCATCCTCTAACGTACTCAGATCAACTACTTCTTCCTTGCTCTCTAAACTTCCTCCTTCGACCTCCACGGCTTGATGGGAGGAGGAAGAGGCTGCCGATGAGACACCCTCTGTGACGGAGGATCCTTCAGAAAATGAGAACCCTTGTTCCACCACGATGATTTGATGAAGCCTCGGGTCCTTGGCTCTAATCACATATTTGGGAGTTGAGAAGGACTTTTGGATCGGCTTGTATCCGAGAATCTTGTGAGCGGCTCTAACCTGGTCGTCAGCCTCGTTCACAAAGACCTCTACCCTGAGTACATCTTCTAAGTCCCCTTTGTTGACCAAATGGAAGTGTCGCTCAAAGGCGTGTGGATCTGCAATAGAAAAAGTTAGTTCTTGTTAGCAACCAAGCAATGCGAACTATGAAAACCTAACTGATCAACCCTCCTATATTCCGAATACCCTACCTGGCTCCCCTTCCACAGTCGGGCAGTGAAGACCATCGTGCCACTCCCCCGACACGATGAGAAAATCCTTATCCAACCCCTTGCTGGACTTGGGAAGACACTGGATGAGTCTAACTCTATCATCCCTCGTCTTCATGTAGTAAGACTTACCCTTTAGGTGCTGGAGGTTGTAATTCACATCGTGATGGGTTAATCTCAGACCCATCTTTTCGTTCAAGGCATCCATACAGCCCAGGATCCTGAGCACGTTAGTGGCGCACTAGGTAGGGGCTAATCGAAAGTGCCTAAGGTAGTTCCTCATCACTGGCCCCATAGGGATCCTCATACCACTTTCAAGGAAGGCGATTATAGGAATCACTACCTCACAAACTTCCCTCTTTATATACCACTCCCCCTCCTCGCAATACCTCAAACCTACGTGACTAGGTATCCTATGAGTGGCGATGAATTCCTCCATCACCTCCTCAGACTCAACTAACTTCTTAAACCTACCCATCTAGAAGAACAACTAAGAGACTATAAGAAGAGCGAAAGGACGAGAGATATGGGGGAAAAGAAAGTCAAAAAGGGTAAAGCACAAGACAGGGTAAGAAGAAAACTTACAGAAATGAAGGAAGGCGTTCATAGCGCTCCTTTTTAGGCTGCGAGGAGACGTGAGTTGAGTTGAAGACTTGACCGGATTCAGGGTGTGTATATGAGACCTCTGGAATGCGAAAGTAGATAGATGAATCGGTGCAAATAGTTATATGCCCCCTCACCAAAGACAACTGTGTGAGGCTTCCCGCCCATAATGGCAAAAAATCCTCACCGTCGGATCACCATCACACCGTTGAACGTGGGGAGTATGGAGCCGCCAAAATTTAATGCAGGTGCATGCCGCATTTCGAAGCATCAAAAACGTGCATCAGACAGGTGAAAAGACTCCAAATGCTGACCTAGGACTAGACTGGACAAACCACAATAGAGGCTCGAGGGTATCAAAATCCTCTTCCTTGTCCGAGGATCCAGACAGCAGGATTTTGAGGGGCTATTGTAGGGCCAGAGGATTCGATATCCCCGGCCCATTTCATATCAAGCCTAAGGCCCATGCCGAGGATGAGTAAACACCGGAGGACGAAATGCGAAAGTCCAAATTGTCCAGAGACCTTGCCGAGGACAACCCTGTCCTCTGCAAACCGAGATCATGGAATTAGGAAGTAACGGGCCACTTAAAGCAGCCTTTCAGGACATCCAAGGAGAAAGAACAAGTACAACGCGTCAGCTGTGGAAGCATGGTGGAGGAGCCAGTCCAGGATCAACTGTCACCTCCACATTAAATGTGCACAACCAATGTTCTGGCCACATTAATGAGGAAATGACCCCCGGGCAGTGCCTCCTTGGTTACTGCGATTCACAGGAGGTCTGGTAAAGTGGCTGATGGGACAGGTTATCAGGGGATGGCATGGATGATCAACAAGTGGAGGAAAGGGATCGTTGGAGGAGGACTATATAAAGTGGAAGAAACAGATTGAGTGGGGGGAGGGATCCCCACGGAAGAAAGATGACTAACAAGCTCCTCGGATTGGGCTGAGGACAGATTTTTTTGGACGATTTCGGTTCTCCGACGTTTGGCGGTGGAAAACGTTGCAATGGGCATTGTCCGCTTACTAGAGTCTAGTTCTTGAACCTGCTCTCTACAAATTCATTGTATTGGGCTAGCTGGGCTTGAGTCCACTCACTCAACAGTAGAAATGCTCAAACCCCGTCCCTACAACTTTCATAACAAATCACAGATGGTAAATTGTTATTGGTTCTAATATAAACTTACCAATGAAAATACTTTTTTGCCTATCAATAACAACCCGTAACAACTTATTACTTTATGATTTGTTGTGAAAATGTTGCGAACATTGAATTTTTCTTATGAAAACTTTTTTTTTTTTGGGGAAATATTGCCTATTGAACATGCTTTTTATTTATTTGCGTATAAGCTATTACCCTAAAAGAATAAAATATTATCAGAACAAATTGCCATAATATTTTCACAATCATTGATGTGTTAATTCTTTATAAGCTAGAAAAAAAAAAATCATACTTGAACAAACCACAATTAAAAATAAAGGTATTGTGAAAATAAAAATGCGACACCCACAACATTTTTCACAATACTTTCATAACAAATCATAGGTAGTAAATTGTTATTTGTTCTAATTTAAACTTATCAATGAAATTATTTTTTTGCCAACCCACAATAACCCGTAAAAACCTACTACTTTAAGATTTGTTATGAAAGTAAACATAACATATCTCTTGTGAAAATATTAAGACATTTTGTTGTCATCATAAATATTTTCACAACTATTAAAGTTATAAAATATAACAAAGTTATAAATGTATTGTGAAAAAGTTGTACTATTATGTTGTGCTTCTAGAATTTTTTTTTTGGTTTAGTCAACTTTGTTGAGCTAAAATTCACTATTTCACATACAGTTTTCTTAAGTTGACTTTTTGTATTTTTTATTGTATTTTTATCTTTAAGCACCATTTTAAGTAAAAACACATAGTTTTACAAAAAAAATAAAAAACTTAGGATAAAAACACTTTTCATCATTTATGTTTGGGGTAGTTCATAATTCCTCTTTAAACTTTAAAATCAAACAATTTTTCCCTTAATATTTTGAAAAAAAGAAAATATGTCATATTATTATTCTCTCAGTTAAATCCTATTCAAAGCATATGATTCTTAAAATGTTACATTGTGTAATGTCTAATTAAATTACTCCCACTAAATTTTAACATTACAAAAATTTCTTCACATATTTTGAGTTTTAGATGGTAGTAATGTTTAGAAAGTTAGAATAATGATGTAAGGTGTTTTATTTATTACCTGAAGAATATTGATTTTCTAGGTTTAAATCTTAGAAACTTATAATTTATCTAATGGAAAATTCAATGACACATGCCCTTTGTTACTTACCTCCCATTTTTTTTTTTTGCCTAAAATGGGTGTTCATTAAAAATTAAGTAAGCTAAATATTTCACTTAGACTCATGTAGAATGATAAAGAAGAAAATATGTATGAAAAAATATTCATTGTGTATGGTTGAAGGTATTTGATGAAAAAGTTTAATCGTAGCATATGATATCATTCATTACGAAAATGTAAATATTGTGACAGTGTTTTCGCAAAATTTAGTTGCTTATTGTTGGAAGATGATAATATTCGTTATCATTCTTATAAGTTTTTAACGAGTGGATATTGCCTTTAACAAATAAGTGCTAAGAAACTATTATAGTAAAATAGATATTCATATTCTCAAAAAAAAAAAAAAAAAAGAAAAGAGAAAAGAAGAAGAAGAAGATATTCATATGTTAAATAGCTACCATAACTTTGTATGTGATTACTTATTAAAATTATTATACGAATAAGATTAACTTTGTATAATTTTTTATGTATATAGTTTCATACTTCTTCAAATAGAAATTTTATTTTAATTTTCTCACTCAAGAGCTAGCAGGTGCCTTGCACGTGCCACCCTACCTAGCATATATAAGAAGAGCCATTGAGCAAAGCAACGGTGACAAAGCTACAGTAGTTTTGATTTATTCAATCCGCACGGTTTCATTGACTTTTGTGTGTGTGTGTGTGTGTGTGTGTGTGTGTGTGTGGGGGGGGGGGGGGGAATATCACCTATTGAACACGTTTTTTATTTTTTATTCTTTTATCTACATATGAGCTGTTATCCTAAAAAAAAAAATATATTAACACAACAAATTGCCATAATATTTTCACAATTGTTGAGGTATTAATTTCTTATATGTTAAAATAAAATTATAAAATATCATCCAAGAACTAACCACAACTAAAAATAAAGGTATTGTGAAAAAAAAGTGCTACATCCATAATATTTTTCACAACACTTTCATAACAAATCATAGGTGGTAAATTATTATTGGTTCTAATTAAACTTACTAATGAAATTACTTTTTTGTCCATCAATAACAACCTACTACTTATAATTTATTGTGAAAATGTTGTGGACATAATATTTCTTTGTAAAACTGTTAAGACATCTTGTTATCGTCACAATATATTAAAAAATGCTAAGCGATCAATTCTTTACAAGTCAAAATTAAATATAACAAAATTATAAAGGTATTATGAAAATGTTGTGCCATTCAGTTGTACTTCTAGAATTTTATTGTTGGCTTAATCAATTTTGTTGAGCCAAAATTCACTATTTCACATATAGTTTTCTTAGTTTACTTTTGTATATTTTTTTTTCTTTACTCACCCTTTAACTAAAAGTAAAAACACATAGTTTTACACACAAAAAAAAAAAAAATTTAGGATAAAAATTTTTTTTGTCCTTTATGTTTGGGGTAATTTACAATATCTCCTTAAACTTTAAATTCAAGCAATTTTTCCCTTAATATTTTAGAAAATAACAAATATTTCATATGTTATTCTCTCAATTAAACCCCAATGAAAGCTTATGATTCTTAAAATATTTTCCCCTAATATTTTGGAAAATAACAAATATTTCATATGTTATTCTCTCAATTAAATCCCAATGAAAGCTTATGATTCTTAAAATATTTTATTGTGTAATGTCTAAAATACTCCTACTAAATTTTAACATCCCAAAAAATTTCTTCACGTATTTTGAGTTTTAGATGGTAGTAATGCTTGGAAAGTTAGAGTGATGATATAAGGTGTTTTTATCTAAAGAATATTGATTTTATAGTTTAAATTTTTGAAACTTATAATTTATCTAATGAAAAATTTGATGACACATGCCTTTCGTTATCTTTTTCTTTTCTTAGCAAAACTCAATTACTTATTGTTGGAAGATGATGATATTCGTTATCATTCTTAGAAGTTTTTAGTGAGTGGATATATTGCCTTTAGAAATTCGCATGACTTGTTTGTTATTTCAATACAGATATGCTAAATTTAAAAACATTTTTACAATCTATTAGTGTGAGAATTGGTAAGTAGTTATTATTGATTAGTAACTGTAAAAATTGTAAGATTTTAAGAAAACTTTATGTGGCCCACATTTAAATGATAAATAAAAACTCTTCTTTTAAGGATTTTATTTGTAAAAGACGTTATGGTGAATAAAAATTTATAAGTAACTCTCAATTTGTATAACCCCTTTGGTTAATAAATACCTTGAAGTTACAAGTTTTAAACTCCTTTGAACGGTTTTAGACCCCTTGAAACGACCAGATTAACCTAGTTAATTAGCCAAGTGATTAACTTAGTCAATTTAAGCAATTCTAGGTTATCACAAACATACAATCATATCAAAAGTATATAATAGCGAAAATATAAAAGACACAATGATATAATCACCCAGGAAACCACACGGTAAAAACTTGGGGAGGATTTGACCTAGCTATCTTCAAGATAAACCTGAATCCACTATGCCAAAGAATCGAAATTCATACAAAAGGACTTACAAGCTCCCTGCTTGACTTCCTAATGCTACCAACCAGTAGAACTTATTGACACGACCACGTGCAAACTCCGAATTCACGGATTCCTTCTTTCTTGGATTCTCCAATCAGCTACAAGCACCCAGGCTTGGTATTCTTTAAACTTCAATGGTAGCAACCGAGTTGATCATCAAGATGTTGAAGTAATCTCTACCTTGAAAACCCTAAGCTTTGTGTAAAGGAAAGCTCCTCTAGATCTCACAAGAGATTTACACAAAATAGCAAAATATAAGCAACAATACAACTGGGGCAACTCTCAAAACGTGGCTAGGGTTTTTCTTTATATACCTAGGGTAAAAACAGAAAACCCAAAACGTTTAATGAGTTAGGGCTGAGCTGGAAAATTCTGCAGAAAAACATTCTGCCCGAGATTCGATCGATCGAGTCTTTCTTTCGATCGATCGAGCCAGGCCGAAATGCACCAATGCATTTGCAGCCTCTCGATTCTAACTTTACATGAAAGACCCAACTTTGAGTAAGCCTAAACAAGACTATACAACCTGTTTTGATCATGGTTTGCCAACAATACAAATTAGAGTTCTAAATACATAGAATTCTAAATCTTTAAAACCTAATATCCTTGATGGAAGGAGGTTATGGAACAAATCTTAATTTAAAAAGGCCCATAGTCTAGCCTATATATATATATATATATATAGCCTGTCTCCATCAAAAAGAAATATGTAAGGTAATGGCTATATACTAGAAGACCCCTTTTATATACATTATCATCATATAGTGAGTCTTCTTTTTCTCTAAACACTTAAACAACTATGGCTAGAGGTATGTTTATGTTTATTTATTTTCCACTGCAACTCTAAATTTTGTCTTACATTTGGTATCAAAGCTATCCTTCATGCTATGTTGCTTAGTGATTTTAGTTTGAGAAATTTCTATTATTTCTAATCATGGTATATTTGTACCATCTACGGTAAAAGTTTGTATGTACTAATTTAATTTTGGGATGAAATTTAAGTTGTCCAGAATGCAAATATAGAGCATGTGTACTCTAAATCCTAGAAAACAATTTTTGTTTTGCATCTTTATTGGTATTTGTGTAACGAATTAACATTGAGTTATGAGATTGGAATAATCAATTTGAAATCCATAAGATTATTATCTATATAGAACTAGATAGGTTCAAAGGTAGTTGCATTGTACGTATTTGTTTTTCATTATATGTGTGACTCAAGGATTTTGTTTTCTCTAATCTAAAATTGCCCACGTATGGTATTTTACAATATGCTATTATAGACTAGTGGATAATTCGACTAAAATACCTTCCAAGGCACTTAAAGTGTTCATAAATTTGAATTTGATTTTGATATTCATCAAGTGCTCATCCAAGTATTTATGTTTGTTTCCTAGGTATAAACTCTTAATTATTTGGAAAATAATTTGTGACAGTATGGTGGCTCAAATGACAAACATGCCTCAATAATTTGTTCAATTTTCAATTGTAAATTGCTTTAGAAACTATTTTGTTGGATCAATATATTTTGCACGATAACACAAATGATCCTTATGTTTTGGAAACCATAACTTTTTACAATAAATTATGGGGATAAATGTGTTGCATGTAAGTTTGCAATTATTTCATAAAGTTTATTGTTATGTATGAGATTTGGATCATTGAAGTGAGTAATTTATTTTAGTGCATTCTAGGTTTCTTTGCACTTATCATATATTGAAATATTATTTCATGTCATTTTTGAGTGCAAACTGTCATGATCAATATTAGGATTGGTTGATCTTTATGATGCTATTTGAAGTGGTGAATATCAAAATGACTTAGGAGTGACCATAGCATCTTAAGCATGATGATAATCACATCAAGAAATTTTTTACAAGACTTCATTAGGTACAAAGACATCTAAATTGAAATTAATTCATGAAGATAATGACTTAGCCCCATAGGGATGTTATTATTTTTATGATTTAATTGGAATAAGATGGTGAATGTAGCATTAAGATGAGATTTTTCTTGGGCCAATAGGTATGGAAATTTTGATTCTTAGTGTTTATATCTACTAGTTTTATGAATAAAGTTTTATAGTAGATCCATGCATGATGCACCTCTACCCATAGGAAGGTCGAATTTACTACTAAATTGACATAGGTTAATTTAAAATTAAAGTTTAAGTTTCATAGCATTAAAGTTTATTTTCTTTGGGTTTGTGGATCTTTGTTTTGGTACTCGTGTGGATGAACCACCCATCTCATTGAATAAATATGTTAAATGAGAAATTGAGTACGAGGGTGAGAGTGATCTAATTGCTCAAGAGTAAGAACTTGGGAATTTATTCCTATAAAGCTATGGGGGGGTGAATATCACCTATTGAACACGTTTTTTATTTTTTATTCTTTTATCTACATATGAGCTGTTATCCTAAAAAAAAAAATATATTAACACAACAAATTGCCATAATATTTTCACAATTGTTGAGGTATTAATTTCTTATATGTTAAAATAAAATTATAAAATATCATCCAAGAACTAACCACAACTAAAAATAAAGGTATTGTGAAAAAAAAGTGCTACATCCATAATATTTTTCACAACACTTTCATAACAAATCTAGGTGGTAAATTATTATTGGTTCTAATTAAACTTACTAATGAAATTACTTTTTTGTCCATCAATAACAACCTACTACTTATAATTTATTGTGAAAATGTTGTGGACATAATATTTCTTTGTGAAACTGTTAAGACATCTTGTTATCGTCACAATATATTCAAAAATGCTAAGCGATCAATTCTTTGCAAGTCAAAATTAAATATAACAAAATTATAAAGGTATTATGAAAATGTTGTGCCATTCAGTTGTACTTCTAGAATTTTATTGTTGGTTTAATCAATTTTGTTGAGCCAAAATTCACTATTTCACATATAGTTTTCTTAGTTTACTTTTGTATATTTTTTTTTCTTTACTCACCCTTTAACTAAAAGTAAAAACACATAGTTTTACACAAAAAAAACAAAAATTTAGGATAAAAATTTTTTTTGTCCTTTATGTTTGGGGTAATTTACAATATCTCCTTAAACTTTAAGTTCAAGCAATTTTTCCCTTAATATTTTAGAAAATAACAAATATTTCATATGTTATTCTCTCAATTAAACCCCAATGGAAGCTTATGATTCTTAAAATATTTTCCCCTAATATTTTGGAAAATAACAAATATTTCATATGTTATTCTCTCAATTAAATCCCAATGAAAGCTTATGATTCTTAAAATATTTTATTGTGTAATGTCTAAAATACTCCTACTAAATTTTAACATCCCAAAAACTTTCTTCACGTATTTTGAGTTTTAGATGGTAGTAATGCTTGGAAAGTTAGAGTGATGATATAAGGTGTTTTTATCTAAAGAATATTGATTTTATAGTTTAAATTTTTGAAACTTATAATTTATCTAATGAAAAATTTGATGACACATGCCTTTCGTTATCTTTTTCTTTTCTTAGCAAAACTCAATTACTTATTGTTGGAAGATGATGATATTCGTTATCATTCTTAGAAGTTTTTAGTGAGTGGATATATTGCCTTTAGAAATTCGCATGACTTGTTTGTTATTTCAATACAGATATGCTAAATTTAGAAACATTTTTACAATCTATTAGTGTGAGAATTGGTAAGTAGTTATTATTGATTAGTAACTGTAAAAATTGTAAGATTTTAAGAAAACTTTATGTGGCCCACATTTAAATGATAAATAAAAACTCTTGTTTTAAGGATTTTATTTGTAAAAGACGTTATGGTGAATAAAAATTTATAAGTAAATCTCAATTTGTATAACCCCTTTGGTTAATAAATACCTTGAAGTTACAAGTTTTAAACTCCTTTGAATGGTTTTAGATCCCTTGAAACGACCAGATTAACCTAGTTAATTAGCCAAGTGATTAACTTAGTTAATTTAAGCAATTCTAGGTTATCACAAACATACAATCATATCAAAAGTATAAAGCAGCGGAAATATAAAAGACACAATGATATGATCACCCAGGAAACCACACGGTAAAAACTTGGGGAGGATTTGACCTAGTTATCTTCAAGGTAAACCTGAATCCACTATGCGAAAGAATCAAAGTTCATACAAAAGGACTTACAAGCTCTCCGCTTGACTTCCTAATCCTACCAACCAGTAGAACTTACTGACACGACCACGTGCAAACTCCGAATTCACGGACTCCTTCTTTCTTGGATTCTCTATTCAGCTACAAGCACCCATGCTTGATATTCTTTAAACTTCAATGGTAGCAACCGAGATGATCATCAAGATGTTGAAGTAATCTCTACCTTGAAAACCCTAAACTTTGTGTAAAGGAAAGCTCCTCTAGATCTCACAAGAGATTTACACAAAACAACAATGTATGAGCAACAATACAACTGGAACAACTCTCAAAACGTGGCTAGGGTTTTTCTTTATATATCTAGGGTAAAAACAGAAAACCCAAAATGTTTAATGAGTTAGGGCTGAACTGGAAAATTCTGCAAAAAAACATTCTGCCCGAGATTCGATTGATCGAGTCTTTCTTTCGATCGATCGAGTCAGGCCAAAATGCACCAATGTAGCTGCAGCCTTTTGATTCCAACTTTACATGAAAGACCCAACTTTGAGTAAGCCTAAACAAGACTAAACAACCTGTTTTGATCATGGTTTGCCAACAATATAAATTAGAGTTCTAAATATATAGAATCCTAAATCTTTAGAACCTAACAAACTCCCCCTTTGGCAATCCATGACAAAATACAAACACTAAGCTTAAAGTTTACAATTAAAAAGCCCTTTACAAAAATAATGCTTATAAAACCAAAATTCAATCCTAACTACTATCCATCAGTTGCAAGTGTAGACAGCAGCTTAATTGAATCAACCTGTATATTCCTGAAATACTCAACAAACGCATAAACGCATGTGTGACAGAAAATAATATATAAACAGGTATAACATTTTTGTATGATTTACACAACACATAATAAAGACATATATCAAATGAATAATTCATAGAATATAAATCAATAAACAGTGAATCCAAAGAAACAAGAATTAAAAAGAAACATGCATATCAATCAATGTTACTCCCCCTAACATGAATATCCCAAAAAAAAATGATATACAAGGTGAAGTGCCTAAATACAATCTAACAGCTCCACTAGCTCCTCAAAACAAAAAAAAAAAAACTCTCCCTAACTACAAAACTCCTCTACAAACTCTACTCCCCCTTTTTGTGACAGAATGCCAAAGGGCAATCACAATCCATCATCAAAAGGAGGTGATGAGGGTGAACGAAGATGTGCCAGATCAGCTCACAACGCACGAATCTCATCACAAAGGTCCACCAAAAGCTGACCATGAGCCGCCTGAACGGTCATGACAGTCTCCAAAGTACGTCCGATGGAGGTGGAGGAACAGCAGTAGCAGCAGCATCAGGATTAGGAACATCCTCACCAGTAGGACCTGTAGAAGAAGAGGGAGGAGGTGCGGACCCAGAAGGTGTAGACTTAGGATGTTTAGAGCCAGCTCGAAGGTGAGTAGCCTTCTGTCTAAGAAAATATGCACCTATAGGACCAATGACATGCACAGGCTCTGAGGAAGGGAAATCACTAAGATCAAGATAAAGAAGAATCCTATGGATAAAAATAAGATGAACAAGGGCATGAGAAGAAGATGAACTCCTATACACTTCGTTCAAAGAACGAAGGAACAAATGGGAAAAACTGATAGGAGTATCAGTAACTAGAGCGTACAAAAATACACACCTTTTGAGAGGAATGGTGTGTAGATAAGAAATGGGCCAAAAACAGTGACACACTATCCTAAAGAAAAGATAGTGTAGCTCAGAAAGCTCAACAATGGTGATCCTAGGATCAGAACCCCACTGGATAGATGACCTAGTGATGTAAGACATGACATCACTCAAAACTGGAGACTCATCATAAGGGTAGACAAGGTGCTGGACCAAGGGTACCCTTAGAGCATCAGCCACTACTGTAGGAGTAATGGTGTACTCTACGCCTCGTATCTAACTCTTGACTAAAGTGTTGGAATCATAGACGCCGATTGAGATGTTCGAGTAGAACTCTCGAATCAAGGTAGCAGGTGGAGGAGGATCAGAAATATCCACCAAGGGCAACTAGCCCCTACGCTCTAAGTTTGCCCTAATGGCAGGATCTAACTCATCTAGAATGACAGACCGCTCAGACCATATCTTACGCCTAAGGTTTAGCTTCTCAAAGATTTCCTGGTTTTTCTCACGAGGAAATTTCTCTTAGTCAAAAGATGAAAGGGAAGGAGTAGGTGTAAGGACAGACCTACGAGCCCTAGTTTTCCTAGGCATGATGCTAAGGAATGGACAAAGATACAAGAGAAAACCAAAAGAGAAATAATAAAAACCAAGGGCAGATGGAAAGTTCGCACCAAAAAATATAGAGCAAAAAACTATATGATGCATGAACAGTTAAAATGTCATGATGCATGTACTAATGCAGTAAACAAAGTTCAATTTTAAGTTCAATTGCACAAAATTGGCTCGAGCATAGAGTTTCTAACCAAGAACTCCAAAAATTTGAAAACCACTTGAAAAATTTTGAAGCACATTGATGAATTAAACATTACAAAACATAATACAGAGATTATAATGCTTAATTACATCCAATCAACAAGCCAATTTCATCAATTTCAACCTAATTGAACAAAATCCACAATTCAGAACAATTATAAACCCTAGAAATTTCAATTCTCCACAAAACCCAAAATTGATCAAATTAAACTATCAAGATCATGTTTATAGCTTGTCCCCATAAAAACCCATTGATCAATTTCACAAAATTGGGCTTGAAACATCAAAAATTCCAAAAAGAGAGAGGTCCAAAAATATGAGGAAAAATGCATGAAAAATGCAAATAAACTCAAAAATGAGGGGCAAAAGAGACTAACCGGCTTGAGGAAAGAGAAATCTTGCAAAAATTTTGGAGGAAAACGACAAAAAATCGCTGTAGATCCTTGCCTAGTCAGAGAGAGAAAAGAAAGTTTGAAAAAACTTTTGAAGAAGTAAGTTGAATCAGTCAAAGAGTACTGTTTAAAAAACCTGATTCACGACTTTCGATTGATCGAAAATTACTTTCGATCGATCAAATCACTCCGAAAGTTTTAAAAGAAATTTTCAATATTTTCGATCGATCAAAAATCAGAATGGATTGATCGAAATGGGCAACAGATCACAGTATTTTGAGAAAAAATTACAGTTTTGAAAAACTCAAACCAATTTTTTTTAAAAAAAAAAAATCCTCAAAGCATTAAAATCAATGAAACACAATGCATGAGTATGAGATGAAATGGAATACTTTTTCAAAATCCCAAATTTGTAATCCCAGTTTCTCCAAGGAAAGTTTCAGCCAGTTCTTCCTTTAAATTCACAAGCAAAAAAAATGTTTTGCATAATACTCAAGGTATTTTCAAACTTGGTTGGTCAGACCAAAAACACACACAATAACATGTACAATGTTTAGCAAAGAGTAACTTGTGTAGTGTGTGCAAACTATCAAAAGCTTGAGATACATGTGAGGTGATATGTAAATAGAAATCAATCACAAAGACTACAAAATTCATCACACATAATTTAAAAGAGACTATCACCTAAAGAGTTACATCATATAACTCCCACATCTCTTAGAACATAAGCTTGCAATCATGTAAGTTTCTTGAATTTTTGCCTCATAGTTATGTGAAATGACATTAAGCCTAATAGTACACACCAATTTTAATTATGTGAGATGGCATCAAGTCTAATAGTACACACCAATTTTAATTATGTAAGATGGCATCAAGCCTAATAGTACACATCAATTTTAAGCATTAAGTAATTAAGCCGAGACATCACCTTATGTTCTTTTTGTGCATATGTAACAAGTACACAAAATCTTATGATATGAACTAAGGTGTTCATGATTGGCTAGTGAACAGTGGTGAGATGGTTATTTATGCCTTTCTCAAAAGGATCAAGTCTTACAGTCAAATAACATGTGACTTCAAGATTAAGACAAAAATACCAAAAACCATAAATATCTTTCTCACACAATATGCACTGCAAAGTTTCAACTAGTCAAGTGCAATAAATAAGCTCATCAACGCTAAACAAGATACATAAGACATGTTATGTGTAAATAAATTGACCAACCTTGTTTTCAAAAACCAAGAAACATAGTGCCATAACATATTTTGCTTTTCTCTTTTTTTTTTTCTTTTTTTTTTTTTAATATTAAAAGAGTAAACAAATAAATCCTAGAATGAAATGCATGAATGTAATGCAATGCAAGTCCTAGAACAAAAAACACAGAAAACCAAAGAACAATGGTCACAAAGGAATGAGCAATGAAGCATAAAGACCATGTCAGAAAGACTCAATTAGATCGAGTCTTTTGCATCCAAAACTTTTTAGATGCATCACGAGCATTGGAGTTCTTATTCACATTCGAGTGATTTCCAACTCCAGGATTGGAATAAAGGTTCAACACCTTTACCAATTCACCAATGAGTGCCATAGGATCTTGTGCTTGAGGCATAGGCACCTTTGGTTTGTTTGCTTTTCTAGCAGCTTGAAACTTGTAACATTTAGGATGAATGTGTCCAGACTTTCCATAATAGTGACAAACCTAAGCAGGTTTACCATATATCTTGTCCTTAGAAAGGGTAGAATCCTTAGGTTTAGATTCTCCTAGATCAACCTTAATCTTCCTAGGTGATGAAACTTCTATGGGTTTAACTACATCACTCACAGGGGGCTTAACAGTTTCACTCACAACCTCACTCGCAGAAGGTTCAGAAGAAGATGAAGAAACAAAGTGTGTGGAATGTGGTGCAGAATAAAAGATGCTTTCAACATATCCTAAACTAGATTTATCAGAAGGATACTTTTGAACATTCAACATTTGATCAAGTTTAGAACTA
Organism: Quercus suber; assembly: GCF_002906115.3. Classification (NCBI taxonomy): domain Eukaryota; kingdom Viridiplantae; phylum Streptophyta; class Magnoliopsida; order Fagales; family Fagaceae; genus Quercus; species Quercus suber. The sequence goes on along the minus strand of NW_027069488.1, from coordinate 1,221,614 downwards.
GCAGATCTAGCAATAGATAAATTATGTTCCAAAATTTTAATTTTATCAAGTAAGAGCATGTTTTTAGATTTAACATTGTTCAAAAGATCATTAGCATCAAACAAATTAACAAGCAAATTCTTCTTTTCAAGCTCAAGAGATTCAATTTTCTTCAGGCCAAGTTCAACATTCATAGCATCCTTTGCAGCAATTTTGCAAAGTTTATTATAGGCCTCTTGAAGATTTGCATTCTCATTGAGTTCCCCATCAGAAGGGTTCTTTTCAACAAATATACTTTCATTTACTATAGCAGTAGCAGTGAAAGTAATAAAGTTTTCATCCTCGTCACATCCAGACTTATCATCAGAAACCTCATTATCACTAAGGGTTACAACCATAGTTTTACCTTTAGATCTCAAGAATGTAGGACATTCAGATTTCACATGACCATACCCTTGACAACCAAAACACTGAGCACCCAAAAAATTGTTTGAAGATTGACCAGCTTTTTCTCTAGGTTTTTCAAAGTTATTAACTTTAGTGGGATCATTCTTCCTAAAGTTTCTAGGTTCAACAATGTTTGTACCTCTTGCCTTTCTATTGTTATTCCTAAGAAAGTTTCTAAAGTTCTTGGCAAGGTATGCAATCTCTGTAGCAGAGAGCTCATTATCAAATCCACCAACATCAACATCATCAATTGACTTAAGAGCCATTGATTTAGATTTGTTCACTTTAGGTAGGTCAGACTCATAGGACTGAAGAGATCCTACAAGCTCATCAACAAGGATGGTGTCCACATCCTTGCTCTTAGTAATGGCAGTCACTTTGGGTCTAAAGTCTTTAGTTAAAGATCTAAGTATCTTCCTAACAATTTTAGGTTGATCATAAATTTCACCCAAATTAAAAGCAGAATTAACAATATCATTTAATTTAGCATAGAATTCATCAAAAGATTCATCATCAGACATTCTAATGCTTTCAAATCTAGAAGTCAATTGCTGCAGTTTATTAATCTTAACTGCCTTTATACCTTTATGCACAGTTTGTAGGATTTTTCAAGCAGTGTGAGCAACCTCAACATTAGAGATTCTCTTAAATTCCTTCATAGAAACAGCATTGAAGATGGCATTCATAGCATTGCTATTGAAGCCTACTGCTTCTTTTTCAGAAGTTTGCCACTCACTCACAAGAGTAGTGGGCTTCTACCATCCGTATTCAATAGAATTCCAAACCTTCTCATCAATAGATTTTAGGAATGCTTTCATCCTTACTTTCCAATAAGCATAGTTATTCCCATCAAAGTGAGGAGGAACAACAAGAGAGTATCTATGCTCCATGACAATAGGGGTCAAAGATCAGCTCAGAGATCAAAAAATCTCTAACAAGAGAGCTACCCGCTCTAATATCACTTGAACAGTTTTAGACCCCTTGAAACAACCAGATTAACCTGGCTAATTAGCCAAGTGATTAACTTAGTCAATTCAAGCAATTCTAGGTTATCACAAACATACAATCATATCAAAAGTATAAAGCAGCAGAAATATAAAAGACATAATGATATGATCACCTAGGAAACCACACGATAAAAACCTGGGGAGGATTTGACTTAGCTATTCTCAAGGTAAACCTGAATCCACTATGCGAAAGAATCGAAGTTCATACAAAAGGACTTACAAGCTCCCCGCTTGACTTCCTAATGCTACCAACTAGTAGAACTTACTGACACGACCACGTGCAAGCTTTGAATCCACGGACTCCTTCTTTCTTGGATTCTCCAATAAGCTATAAGCACCCACGCTTGATATTCTTTAAGCTTCAATGGTAGCAACCGAGTTAATCATCAAGATGTTGAAGTAATCTCTACCTTGAAAATCCTAAGTTTCGTGTAAAGGAAAGCTCCTTTAGATCTCACAAGAGATTTACACAAAATAGTAAAGTATGAGCAACAATACAACTGGAGCAACTCTCAAAACATGGCTAGGGTTTTTCTTTATATACCTAGGGTAAAAACAGAAAACCCAAAACGTTTAATGAGTTAGGGCTGAGCTGGAAAATTCTGCAGAAAAACATTCTGCTCGAGATTCGATCGATCGAGTCTTTCTTTCGATGGATCGAGCCAGGCCGAAATGCACCAATGCATCTGCAGCCTCTCGATTCTAACTTTACATGAAAGACCCAACTTTGAGTAAGCCTAAACAAGACTAAACAACTTGTTTTGATCATGGTTTGCCAACATTACAAATTAGAGTTCTAAATACATAGAATTCTAAATCTTTAGAACCTAATATCCTTGATGGAAGGAGGTTATGGAACAAATCTTAATTTAAAAAGGCCCATAGTCTAGCCTATATATATAGCCTGTCTCCATCAAAAGGAAATATGTAAGGTAATGGCTATGTACTAGAAGACCCCTTTTATATACATTATCATCATATAGTGAGTCTTCTTTTTCTCTAAACACTGAAACAACTATGGCTAGAGGTATGTTTATGTTTATTTATTTTCCACTGCAACTCTGAATTTTGTCTTACATTTGGTATCAGAGCTATCCTTCATGCTGTGTTGCTTAGTGATTTTAGTTTGAGATATTTCTATTATTTCTAATCATGGTATATTTGTACCATCTACGGTAAAAGTTTGTATGCACTAATTTAATTTTGGGATGAAATTTAAGTTGTCCAGAATGCAAATATAGAGCATGTGTACTCTAAATCCTAGAAAACAATTTTTGTTTTGCATCTTTATTGGTATTTGTGTAACGAATTAACATTGAGTTATGAGATTGGAATAATCAATTTGAAATCCATAAGATTATTATCTATATAGAACTAGATAGGTTCAAAGGTAGTTGCATTGTACGTATTTGTTTTTCATTATATGTGTGACTCAAGGATTTTGTTTTCTCTAATCTTAAATTGCCCACGTATGGTATTTTACAATATGCTATTATAGACTAGTGGATAATTCGACTAAAATACCTTCCAAGGCACTTAAAGTGTTCATAAATTTGAATTTGATTTTGATATTCATCAAGTGCTCATCCAAGTATTTATGTTTGTTTCCTAGGTATAAACTCTTAATTATTTGGAAAATAATTTGTGACAGTATGGTGGCTCATATGACAAACATGCCTCAATAATTTGTTCAATTTTCAATTGTAAATTGCTTTAGAAACTATTTTGTTGGATCAATATATTTTGCACGATAACACAAATGATCCTTATGTTTTGGAAACCATAACTTTTTACAATAAATTATGGGGATAAATGTGTTGCATGTAAGTTTGCAATTATTTCATAAAGTTTATTGTTATGTATGAGATTTGGATCATTGAAGTGAGTAATTTATTTTAGTGCATTCTAGGTTTCTTTGCACTTATCATGTATTGAAATATTATTTCATGTCATTTTTGAGTGCAAACTGTCATGATCAATATTAGGATTGGTTGATCTTTATGATGCTATTTGAAGTGGTGAATATCAAAATGACTTAGGAGTGACCATAGCATCTTAAGCATGATGATAATCACATCAAGAAATTTTTTACAAGACTTCATTAGGTACAAAGACATCTAAATTGAAATTAATTCATGAAGATAATGACTTAGCCCCATGGGGATGTTATTATTTTTATGATTTAATTGGAATAAGATGGTGAATGTAGCATTAAGATGAGATTTTTCTTGGGCCAATAGGTATGGAAATTTTGATTCTTAGTGTTTATATCTACTAGTTTTATGAATAAAGTTTTATAGTAGATCCATGCATGATGCACCTCTACCCATAGGAAGGTCGAATTTACTACTAAATTGACATAGGTTAATTTAAAATTAAAGTTTAAGTTTCATAGCATTAAAGTTTATTTTCTTTGGGTTTGTGGATCTTTGTTTTGGTACTCGTGTGGATGAACCACCCATCTCATTGAATAAATATGTTAAATGAGAAATTGAGTACGAGGGTGAGAGTGATCTAATTGCTCAAGAGTAAGAACTTGGGAATTTATTCCTATAAAGCTAAAGGTTTTGTGAAAGCTATTAATATTAATTTATAAGATCCATTAAGGTTTGGCTCCTAATAAAAGTTAAAATTTGCAAAAGTTAGGCATATAGGCATCCCACTAATGGTTGAGGTCAATGCCGGGAATGCGGTGGCCACCAAAATCAAGTTGTGGTCAGAGAAGATGAATTTGGTGGGGGATTTCTCAGCATGATGCTGTAAAGGTGGCAATAAAGAGGAATAGTGATAAAACTTCCATGGTTAATAATTGAAAGGGAAAGAGGTGGCACTTTGTGGAATTTGATAGACTTTGTTGCATAGGTAGTGCCTCTATGAATTGGCTCTAGCTTCATGAAGTGACCTTACATATCAAGGTCAGTGCTTGTATGATAGAAAAGGAACAAAGTAGAGCTAATCAAATCTAAAATTTAACCAAGTCACGTAATCTAAAGTTGTGTAAAAACTAATTGCAAGTGGGATATAATTTATCTGGTATTTGTTCTATGCTTCAAAAAATGGTTCTATCATCTATGAATTATGATACGTGCCAGTTTCTATTATAAAAACTAGGGTAAATTTCACTAACTACCTCTGAGGTTTAAAGTAATACCAAGCATGTCCAACACTTTTTAAAAGTAACCAATATGATCCTCAAACACAATTTAGTCCCTAAACAAAGTAATGGACGTTACTTATTTTTTAACTCTCCCTTCTCTCCCTTCTCTTTTCTCCTCTTTGACTTAAACCTCTCTTCTCTCTTCTCACTCTTATTCAAACCTCTCTTCTCTCTCAAATCACCACTATAACCACCGAAACATCATCATCGAGACCTACAGCCACCGATCAATGGTTAATCTGAGTTTCCTATTACTGTATTTGAGGTTTGGCTTGGGGTAGGTTTGGTTGCAAGGTTTGATTTAGTTTTTTTTTTTTTTTTTTATATCTACTAGTTTTATGAATAAAGTTTTATAGTAGATCCATGCATGATGCACCTCTACCCATAGGAAGGTCGAATTTACTACTAAATTGACATAGGTTAATTTAAAATTAAAGTTTAAGTTTCATAGCATTAAAGTTTATTTTCTTTGGGTTTGTGGATCTTTGTTTTGGTACTCGTGTGGATGAACCACCCATCTCATTGAATAAATATGTTAAATGAGAAATTGAGTACGAGGGTGAGAGTGATCTAATTGCTCAAGAGTAAGAACTTGGGAATTTATTCCTATAAAGCTAAAGGTTTTGTGAAAGCTATTAATATTAATTTATAAGATCCATTAAGGTTTGGCTCCCAATAAAAGTTATAATTTGCAAAAGTTAGGCATATAGGCATCCCACTAATGGTTGAGGTCAATGCCGGGAATGCGGTGGCCACCAAAATCAGGTTGTGGTCGGAGAAGATGAATTTGGTGGGGCATTTCTCAGCATGATGCTGTGAAGGTGGCAATAAAGAGGAATAGTGATAAAACTTCCATGGTTAATAATTGAAAGGGAAAGAGGTGGCACTTTGTGGAATTTGATAGACTTTGTTGCATAGGTAGTGCCTCTATGAATTGGCTCTAGCTTCATGAAGTGACCTTATGTTTAGGATTAGTGCCCTTAAATCCTATTGTATGATGCTATGTATGATATTAAGTTTGACATTGTGTATGACATTATGTATGACTTAATATTATGTTTAATAAATTTGTTTTATTATTATCTGGAATAATGGTAACATGAATATTCGGACATTATCATATAGTCCATGAGATGCATAGTATGTGATTTATGTGAAAAGTCATAGAAGATATAAATCACAAGTTCTTTGTAAGCTCAGAATTATAGTTCGTAGTCGGTGATGAAATTGGGCATTTCATCTGCGAAGACTATAACATATCAATCATGATGATTTGTCTTGATCATGGAAGTGGTGACTTCTGGTTGATGTGTTAATATGTTTTAAGAGTTAAGACATATTGAATTGGACCGCTGTGAGATTTATTATTGTCCTAAAGACTATCAAATGAATAATAAATCTCACGACTTACATTTGCATGAACTCTTAATCCTAAGAGAATAATGGACCTGATCATGAGGTGTAGATTGCTTTGATCTATCAGGAATGAGATCTAAAGTTATGGTCAAAACCTCAGTATGTTGGGCAGCCACATTTAGTGTTGATGGAACATGTATTCTCAAGATGGAATTCATAGTCTCTTAACGGAGATATAAAGTATTCCCTTAAGATAAGTTTAATGAGTTTGTTATTCAGAGAGTTAGGCCTAACCACTTTAGTAAGACTAAAGTATATATTTATGGAATTGGATTTCATAAATATATAATGAATTACATTAAAGGATTAAACTAGGTATTCAAGGATTAAGATGTAGTAATTTACAAAGTGGCAGTCTACATTAATGACTTTGTATTACTACGAATATTTTATGAAGGGGTTGCATGTATAATAAAGTCTTGGGATATAATTTATAGATAAGACCTAAAGTGCAACTATATTTATATAGTGGTATTAAATATAGTTAATGGTAACTTTAGACTTGTCAAGAGTTGACAGAAAAGCCCAAGGCCCATTGGAGCTAGTGTCTTATTGGTCTCTTTTGGTCCCACTCCAAGCCACACACTTAAGCCCAATTGGTAAGGCCCAAAAGGCCAGCCCAATTAGATAAATTGGTTAGATACAAAGGGAAAAACGTTCAGATTTTTCAGAGTGTGAAAAACAACATTGAAGTGGTGTGTATGTGAGTTTTTGTCACTCACTAGTCATCCCTTTGTTACCAATTGAGAGACCAAACATCTTGGGCGTTAGTGGAATTGGAGTGAAGATTAAAAGTAGTCCCAAGTGCTTCAATCTTTGGTTTTGAAATTCACCGCTTCAAGGTACGATCTCTTGTTCTCAAATTCTGAAATTTACTAGCACGTGTTATCAATATTGAATGAAGTAGATCCGTTTAAAACTTAATTTTCGCTGCACTCATCTCTAATTTCCATCACCTTACATATCAAGGTCAGTGCTTGTATGATAGAAAAGGAACAAAGTAGAGCTAATCAAATCTAAAATTTAACCAAGTCACGTAATCTAAAGTTGTGTAAAAACTAATTGCAAGTGGGATATAATTTATCTGGTATTTGTTCTATGCTTCAAAAAATGGTTCTATCATCTATGAATTATGATACGTGCCAGTTTCTATTATAAAAACTAGGGTAAATTTCACTAACTACCTCTGAGTTTTAAAGTAATACCAAGCATGTCCAACACTAATTAAAAGTAACCAATATGATCCTCAAACACAATTTAGTCCCTAAACAGAGTAATGGACGTTACTTATTTTTTAACTCTCCCTTCTCTTTTCTCCTCTCTGACTTAAACCTCTCTTCTCTCTTCTCACTCTTATCTCAAACCTCTCTTCTCTCTCAAATCACCACTATAACCATCGAAACATCATCATCGAGACCTACAGCCACCGATCAATGGTTAATCTGAGTTTCCTATTACTGTATTTGAGGTTTGGCTTGGGGTAGGTTTGGTTGCAAGGTTTGATTTAGTTTTTTTTTTTTTTTTTTGAATTAGTGTTTGTGGTTTTCTATTTGTGGTTATTACTAATGATGGGTTTGGGTTTGAGAAGAGGTGCGATTTGTTGAATTTTTTGGTGTTTTTAGGGTGGGGTTTGTGATCCTTAAGCTGTTAGGGCGTTGTGTATTTTTTTTTATGTATGTGAACCATTGTTTGTGGGTATGAATTCAAACCCGATCTCTCCTTTTTTTGGATACTTCTCCGATTTGGGCAAGCTTTCTTCAAGGGACGATGACACTGATCTTGTGGTGGGCCCATCTCATGGAGTCGATGATGACGAATTTGGGACGTTCATTGGTGATGGTGCATGGGTTTAGTTGTTGGGGTGACTGGAATTAGTTTGGTTTGGCCGTGGGTTTTGGATTGGTTTGATTTGGGTGGCTATGACCGTGGGTCTACAGAGGTTGGGTTCCTATTTATGGATTTGGTTTTGTGGTGGTGGGCTTTGTAATGATGGTGGTGAGGCAGTGGTTGTGGTCTTGACAAGTGGATTTATGGGTTGTGGTCAGTTTTTTTGGGTGCAATTGGAGTTCAAATTATGGGTTATGTTGTGAATCAGGGCATCTGTGGTTGTGGACCTGCGGTGTTGTGGTTTGGTAGTTGTGGGTCTTGCCGTCTGAGTTTTGGTCACGATGGTGGTTTGAGAGAGAAGAAGAGGTCTGAGATAGAGTGAAAGAGAGACAAGAGAGAAGAAACAGTGAGAGAATAAGTGAAAAAATACCTTTACTAATGCCGTTAGAGACTTAGTTATGCTTAGGGACTATATTGGTTAGTTTTGAGAAGTTGTGGACCTGCTTGTCATTAGTCTCAATCTCAGGGGTAGTTAATGAAGTTTACCTTTGACAGGAATTTAGACCCCTTAAAACACACAGATTGCGTAGCCTAGATTAATTAGCCAAGTTGTTACTTAGTCAAATTAAGCAATTCTAGGTTAAAACAATCCAAACAATCATATCAAGATATAATGCAGCGGAAAATAAATAACACAAGATATGATCACCCAGGAAACCACACGGTAAAAACCTGGGGAGGATTTGACCCACCGATCCTCAAGGCATAACAGAATTCACTATGAAAGAATTGAAGTTCTTACAGAAGGACTACAAGCTCCCCGCTCGACTTCCTTTTTATTATCACATCAGTTTATTAGCTTCTTTTTTTTTTTTTTTCTTTTTTTTTTTATAGTAAAATTAGTAGTAATTTTAACATTTTCTATCCCCTTTCTATCCTAAATTTATATAACTAAATTATTGAAAACTTAATCATAATAAAAATCTTTAAATTTCCTAGGTGATTGACAGAGGTATAGAACCCAATCATAGTCTAGGCTAAAGCCCAATCATTGACGTGCAAGTCAAGAATATTACCTGTATTACAAGCCAATTAACTATGGTCTATTGTATGGTTGTTTTGGGTTTAACCTCTTATAAATATGTCATACTGGGTTCATTATAATTGAAGAATTGGGTTTATAATGAATATATAGCCGTCAAAGCTTTCCTCCATAGACATAAGCCATTAGGCTGAACCGCATAAACCCTGCATCTTCTCTCTTTTATCTCCACTCTTGTTCTTTAATTATTCATAAAATCTAATAGTGATAGTCAATTTCCTCAAAATTATATTTTCCATGAAAAGTTTTTTTTTACCCATGTCATTTGTCAATCGTTAACAGTTTGGTTAAAAAAGGTAATCTCTTAAAGTTGGTATTCTTATTAGTCGTTCAAACTTTCACTTGGATTCTATATTTTTTAATATTTCTTTAGTGCTGTGGAATGCTCTTGCATCATTTGATGCCCCTGAAAAGTGGAACCTATAATGTTTCCTATTGCTATGGCTATTGCGATATATCACGTTCTTTGCCATTTCCTACCGTGTAGTAATAAAACCTAAAATTTGTCCATTTTTGACGTGCATACTTGATTCACCTTTAATATTATTGTTCTATTTTTTTAATATTTTTTTTATTATAGAGTTTCAACCTATGACGTCTGCTTTTGATGATTGTACTCTTTATCATAAAGCCAAAGCATCAATCAATTTTGATGTAGGCGGATAATAAACTTTAAATCTCTTATTCAACTATAAGAGATTTTATCAAGTTAATTGAAACTCACGTTGTTCTATTTGTTTAATATAATATGATGCCACCACATGTATCCAATCTCTTTATAGATCCTTTGTAGTATAATATGCTTAATTAATGCTACAACAAATATTCTCAATTTTTCATAACATAACAAATTGTGATTAATAATTTAATACAGTAAAAATGATGCCATTGATGGTTTCATGCGTAAAAAATATTGCATTAATTACAATCTACAACCTTAATAAGTTGTGAAAAAATAGTAAAATTTGTTGTCTATAATATTGTGGTAGTTCATATTAGCCCTTTTTTTTGTACATTGATAGTTGGGAAGTAGGAGATTTGAACCCAAAATATCTCCATTACAAACATCAGGAAGTGTTACTTGTTGAATTATAAGGCTTTTGGTATATATTAACATGTTGTAATTAGACCTTTGGACCTTCAGTCAGCTCATGTTTAACAATAAGTCTAATGACATAATAAAAATTTCATCTTTTTTCATTGGTAAAAAGGTGGTGTATTGGTATATAAGTGGTAGTCCCATATGAAAATGATATCATACTCAGCACATTTTAGTACTTTTAACAAATGATAACGAAATTTGTGAAAATGGGTTCTATTCTTCCTCCTTGCTTTTGTCTTTCTTTCTTCTATGGACTACTGTTTATGGTGATTTAGTTTAGCTTTTTGATACTGTGCTTCTTGAAAAAGTAGCGGTTTCAAAAAGTGTGGTATGAAAATGGGCTTTTTGAAAAACCTGTGCATTTGGTAAAAACTATTAAAAAGTACTTTTTGAAAAAGTTGAGTATTTGGCTACTTTTTGAAAAAGTGGCGGTTTGAGTTATAAATTACCAAAAAGGACAATGTATATATAAGAGAGTTTATTTCATACTTAAATCAACTACTTAATAATGATGATGATGATGATGATGATAGTAAATATATTATTGGTATTATTTTTATAATGTTTGTGTTAGTTTTTCTTAGTGTCATAATTATTTGTTATTACTAGTGTGGGGGTAAAAGCCTAACATTATGTATTGGGCCTAGGACCCTATTTGAAGATTACGGTGTGTCTGAAGTGATGAAAATGATTGAGAATGATTCCAGGGGGGAGAGATATACCTAGAAACGGTCAAGGAATATAGTCCAAAGAGAGCATCGGTAGTCTGAAGAGTGTATTCTCCTCGGATATAAAGAGTCTCGGTCAAGCAGATACTTGGGAGGTTCGAGTGATCTTCCTAGCGATTCCAATGATAAGGATAAGCTTCAAGTATGTATGGAGATGATAAGAATAGAGAAATATTTAAAAGAAAAAGCTGCTACCACCGTGTTTGATGCACTGCAGCAATTTTTCTGGCCGCATTTATGTGGAGAAGACCCCTGAACAATACAACTCCAGCTACCACCACTCATGGAGAACTAAAGAAGATACCTGATGTGACATGCACTCAAGTGAATGCATAGATGAAGAACAAGTGTACGGTGAAGATGGTTGAGAAGAAGGCTATATAAAGGGAAGAGGTCTCTGATGAGAGAGGACCGAAAAAAAGGAAGAGAAGGAGAAGAACGGTTTTACTGTCGCCCTAAGAAATGTACTCATCTTTCAATCAATAATATACCTCTTCGAACATCAACTTGTTTAGCTTCCACGTGTGTTTTTACGTTTGTTCATCCCTTAGTATCTTAACTGAACGTTGTTTAATTCACAACCAGCCTAGCTTTTTCACCCACTCTCTACAAATTCATTGTTTTAGGTTCATTGGGCTCATAATCCAAACCTTTTGGGCTTAGGCCACAAATCCTAACCCTACAATTGGCGCCGTCTATGGGAAGAGCTTGAGCAAGAGTGAAAACAACGGTTGATGATGGCTGAACCAAGTTGACAACTAGCAGAATTCAGGGCATCCCAACATGGTGATCCTTTCCTCAATCTCGAACGAAGAGGTGATCGTGAAGGAAGTGTACACACAATACATAAGGAGAAAAGCCAGTTACGAGGCGATAATCATATCTCCCATGCAAGGCCTAACAAGGACATTCAGCGGGAGATTGACCATTTGAAGAAGGAGCTGCACCATGCAAAAAGGAAGAGGGCTTCCTCTGACAGTGACATTTCTTCTGATGATGGAAGAGACATCAATTACAAGTGGAGATATCTAACCTCTCCCAGTGAGTCTTTCTCTTATGAGGAGGAGTTTCATAACAAGCGACAGTATCACAAGCAACAATATAAAAGCCCGCCGCATAGGGGCGTAGGAATCGATGCTATGAGCAAAGCTTTAGATCAAATCTCCAAGTCTCCATTCATGCGTAGGATTGAAGAAGCAAGACTTCCTTGGCGTTTTAACCAGCCCACATTCACCATTTACAACGGGCGAACTGACCCTGTTAAGCATGGGAGTCATTTCAACCAGAGAATGGCTGTTTATTCCAAGGATGAAGCCTTGATGTGTAAGGTCTTTCCGTCCAGTCTCGGACCCATTGCGATGAGGTGGTTTAATGGCCTAAAGGCAGAATCCATAAACTCTTTCCATGAACTCACTCAAGCATTTGGTTCATGGTTCATGACTTGCAGGAGGGTTCCTAGGTCGTTGGCTACATGCAAGAGGGCGAGAGCCTCAAAACATACTCCGATAGATATTGGGAGTTGTTAATGAGATTGAAGGTGACTTTGATGACGTGGGCATCAGTACATTTACACTCGGCCTTCCATCCAAGCACAGCTTAAGGAAATCCTTGACTGGCAAGCCCGTCACTAGCGTGCGCCAGCTTACGGATAGGATTGATAAGTATAAAAAGGTTGAGGAGGATTAGCAGCAAGGGAAGAGAAAGGACAAAGTTATCCCTTAGGAAATGATGGATTTCAGGTCGGACAGATACAACAACAACAAGCCGCATAGGGATTACGCTGGGCAGTTAGGACCAATAAATCCTCAAGCAGTCAATGCTGTATTTAAAGAGCCAGTGCATCAAGTTCTGGAGAAGATCAAGAATGAACCGTACTTTAAGTGGCCGAACAAAATGGTGGGGAACCCTAAGAGGCGTAATCATAATCTCTATTACCAGTACCATCAAGACCATGGGCATACCACAGAGGATTGCAGGAGCCTATGGGATTATTTGGACCAACTGGTCCGCGAGGGTAGATTGAGACAACTCTTGCATCGCTCTAGTGGCCGAGGAGGTCAGGTGAACTCGGAGCCCCGAAGGGATAATTCTTCAAAACCTCCTTTGGGAACTATCAATGTCATCTTCGCCGCACCAGGGAGAACAGGATCCTGGCCATCCAAGGTTACTCGCAGAGGACTTTGGCCATGGTCCGAAGAGAGTTAGACCGAATACTCAACCGGTTTTAGGGTTCTCGGACGAAGACAAGATTGGAACTATCCAACCCTATAATGACGCTTTAGTAATCACCCTCAGAATTGGAGGGTATGATGTGAAGAGGGTAATGGTGGACCAGGGTAGCACGGTAGAGATAATGTATCCTGATCTCTACAAGGGGTTGAACTTGAAACCTGATGACTTGACACCATACAACTCTCCCTTGGTGAGTTTTCAAGGAAGAGTAGTTACCCCGAAGGGCCAAATACGATTACCTATGCAAACTGGCTCAGAGGTAGTAGAGGTGGATATCATCATTGTAGATGTATATTCGCCCTATACGGCAATTGTAGCCAGACCTTGGCTTCATACACTAGAGGCTGTCTCCTCTACTTTACATCAGAAAGTTAAGTATCCATCTTGTTAGGTTCTAAAGGTTTAGGAATTTATGTATTTAGAACTCTAATTTGTAATATTGGCAAACCATGATCAAAACAATATGTTTAGTCTTGTTATAGTGTGCTCAAAGTTGTTCAATTATTGTAAAGTTGGAATCGAGAGACTGCAGATGCATTGGGGCATTTCGGTTTGGCTCTATCGATCGAAGAATAGATTCGATCGATCGAAAATCGACCAGAATGCGTTTTCTGCAGAATTTCCAACTCAGCCCTAACTCATTAAACGTTTAGGGTTTTATGTTTTTTCCCTAGGTATATAAGGTAAAACCCTAGCCACGTTTTTAGTGTTGCTCCAGTTTTATTGTTGCTCATACATTGTTGTTTTGTGTAAATCTCTTGTGAGATCTAGAGGAGCTTTCCTTTACACAAAGCTTAGGGTTTTCAAGTTAGAGATAGTATCAATATCTTGATGATCAACTTGGTTGCTACCATCGAAGTTTAAAGAATATCAAGCGTGGGTGCTTGTAGCTGATTGAAGAATCCAAGAAAGAAGGAGTCCGTGGATTCGGAGCTTGCACGTGGTCGTGTCAATAAGTTCTACTGGTGGGTAGCGTTAGGAAGTTAAGCGGGGAGCTTGTAGTCCTTCTGTATGAACTTCGATTCTTTTGCATAGTGGATTCAGGTTTACCTTGAGTATAGCTAGGTCAAATCCTTCCCAGGTTTTTACCGTGTGGTTTCCTGGGTGATCATATCATTGTGTCTTTTACTATTCCGCTGCTTTATTATTTTGATATGATTATTTGATTGCTTTAACCTAGAATTGCATAATTTGACTAAGTAACAACTTGGCTAATTAAACTAGGCTAACCAATCCGGTTGTTTTAAGGGGTCTAAAATCGTTCAAGTGGTATCAGAGCAGGTAGCTCTTTTGTTGGAGATTTCTTGATCTCTGAGCTGATCCTTGACCCCTGTTGTCATGGAGCATGGACACTCTCTGTTTGTTCCTCCTCATTTTGATGGGAACAACTATGCTTATTGGAAAGTAAGGATAAAAGCATTCTTGAAATCCATTGATGAGAGAGGCTGGAATTCCGTTGAGTACGGATGGGAGAAGCCCACTACTCCTGTGAGTGAGTGGCAAACTTCTGAAAAAGAAGCAGCTGGCTTCAATAGCAAAGCTATGAATGCCATCTTCAATGCTGTTTCCATGGAGGAATTTAAGAGGATCTCTAATGTTGAGGTTGCTCATATTGCTTGGAAAATCCTCCAAACTGTACATGAAGGCACAAAGGCAGTTAAGATCAATAAATTGCAACAATTGACTTCTAGATTTGAAAGCATTAGAATGTCTGATGATGAATCTTTTGATGAATTCTATGATCAACCTAAAATTGTTAGGAAGATTCTTAGATCCTTAACTGAAGACTTTAGACCCAAAGTGACTACCATTACTGAAAGCAAGGATGTGGACTCCATCCCTGTTGATGAGCTTGTAGGATCTCTTCAGTCCTATGAGTCTGGCCTACCTAAAGTGAACAAATCCAAATCAATGGCTCTTAAGTCAGTTGATGATGTTGATGGTGGTGGATTTGATGATGAGCTCTCTGCTACAGAGATTGCCTATCTTGCCAAAAATTTCAAAAACTTTCTTAGAAATACCAACAGAAAGGCAAGAGGTACATACACTGCTGAACCTAGAAATTTTAGGAAGAATGATCCTACTAAGGTTAATAACCTTGAAAAACCTAAAGAAAAAGTTGGTCAATCTTCAAATAATTCTTTGGGTCCTCAGTGTTTTGGGTGTCAAGGGTATGGTCATGTGAAATCTGAATGTCCTACATTCTTGAGGACTAAGGGTAAAGCTATGGCTGTAACCCTTAGCGATAATAAGGTTTCTAATGATGAGTCCGGATGTGATGAGGATGGAAACTTCATTGCTTTCACTGCTACTGCTGTAGTCAATGAAAGCATATCTGTTGAAGAGAACCCTTCTGATGGGGAACTCTCTGAGGATGCATATCTTCAAGAGGCCTACAATAAACTCTGCAAAATTGCTACTAGGGATGCTATGAATGTAGAACTTTGCCTGAAGAAAATTGATTCTCTTGAGCTTGAAAAGAAAAATTTGCTTGTTAAACTGTTTGATGCTAATGATCTTTTGAACAATGTTAAATCTGAGAACATGCTTTTGCTTAATAAAGTTAAAACTCTGGAACATGATTTATCTGTTGCTAGATCTGCTAGTTCTAAACTTGATCACATGCTGAATGTTCAAAAGTATCCTTTTGATAAATCTGGATTAGGTTATGTTGAAAGCATTTTTGACTTTGCACCGCATTCCACGAATTTTGTTCCTTCTTCTTCTTCTAAACCTTCGGTGAGTGAGGTTGTGAGTGAAACTGTCAAACCACCTGTGAGTGAGGTAGTCAAACCCGTAGAAGTTTCACCTCCTAAGAAGATTAGGGTTGATTTGAGAGAAACTAAACCTACCCTTTCTAAGGACAAGATGCATGGTAAACCTGCTTGGGTTTGTCATTTTTGTGGTAAGTCTGGACACATTCGTCCTAACTGTTACAAGCTTCAAGCTACTAAGAGAGCAAACAAACCAAAAGTGTCTGTGTCTCAAGCAAAGATCCTATGGCACTTATTGGTGAATTGGTAAAGGTTTGAACCTTTATTCCAATCCTGGAGTTGGAAATCACTCGAATGTGAATAAGAACTCCAATGCTCGTGATGCATCTAAAAGGTTTTGATGCAAAAGACTCGACCTAATGAGTCTTTCTGACATGTCCTTGTGCTTCATTGCTCATTCCTTGTGACCATTGTTCTTTGGTTTTGTGTTTCTTCTTTTTTTGTTTCTAGGATTTGCATTGCATTACATTCATGCATTTCATTCTAGGATTTATTTGTTTTCTCTTAAATAAAAAAAAAAAAAAAAAAGGAGAAAGCAAAAATTATGTTTGACACTATTTTTCTTGATTTTTGAAAAACAAGGTTGGTCTATCTTTTTACACATGTCATGTCTTGTGTACCTTGTTTAACTTTGATGAACTTATTCATTGCACTTGACTAGTTGAAACTTTGTAGTGCATGTTGTGTGGGAAAGATGTGTGTGGTTTTTAATCACTTTGTCTTAATCATGAAGTCATATGTTATTTGACTGTCGGACTTGATTCTTTTGAGAAAGGCATAAATAACCATCTCACCACTGTTCACTAGCCAATCATGAACACCTTAGTGCATATCATAAGATTTTGTGCTCGAGAAAGTGCAGCACATGCACAAAAAGAACATAAGGAGTAGCCTCAATTAAATTAAAATTGGTGTGTACTATTAGGCTTAATGCCAATTCACTTAATTCAAACTGGTGTGTACTATTAGGCTGAATACCATTTCATACAAATAAGAGGCAAAAATTCAAGAAACTTACATGATTGCAAGCTTTTGTTCTAGGAGATGTGGGAGTTATAGGATGTAACTCTTTAGGTGATAGTCTCTTTTAAATTCTATGTGATGAATTGTGTAGACTTTGTGTTTGATTGCTATTCACATATCACCTCACATGTATCTCAAGTTTCTGCTAGTATCACACACTACACAAGTTACTCTTTGTTAAACACTGTACATGCTAGTGTGTGTGTTTTTGGTCTGACCAACCAAGTTTGAAAATATCTTGAGACTTGTGCCGAACATATTTGTTGCTTGAGAAAATTCAATGGGAGAATGATTGAAACTTGTGTTTGACAAAATTGGGTTTAAAATTTTGGGTTTTGAAAAAGTATTCCATCTCATACTCATGCATTTTGCTTTCATTGTTTAATGCTTTGAGGAGTTGATTTTTAAAATTAGGTTTGTGTTTTTCAAAACTGGATTTTTCTCAAAATTTAGTGAGCCTCTGCCCATCTTAATCGATCCAGTCTGTTGTTCGATCGATCGAAAAAGTGCTCTAGTTTGTTTCAAAATGACTGGTTCATTCGATCGATCGAATGTAACTTTTCGATCGATCGAAAATCGTGGAGAAGCTTTTTAAAAAGATCAGATCTGACTTTTTCAAACACTTTTCATATCTTTTTCAAACTTTTTCTTTCTCTCTCCGACGAGGCAAGCTAAATAGTTCAGATTTTTGTCGTTTTCCTCCGAAGTTTTTGCAAAGTTTCTCTTTCCTCAAGCCGGTAAGACTCTTTTGCCCTTCTTTTTGATTTTATTTTCATGTTTTCATGCATAAATCCATGCATTTAAGGGAGATTTTTGGACTTTGCATATTGGGATTTTCTAATTGATTCAAGCTCTATTTTATGCAATTGATCATTGGGTTTTTGTGGGGACACATCATAAACATGATTCTTACTTGTTAATTTGATCAATTTTGAGTTTGTTGAAAATTTGAAAATTCTAGGGTTTGTTCTTGATCCGATTTGGGGCTTTTGTTAAATTGGGTAGAATTTGATGAAATTAGCTTGTTGTATTGATGAAATTAAGCATTATAATCTATGTGCTGAGTTTTGTAATGCTCAATTCATCAATTTGTTTAAAAATTTCAACAAGTGGTTTTCAATTTTTTGGAGTTTTTAATTAGAAATTCCCTGCTCAAGCCAATTTTGTCAATTTAATCCCAATTGAACTTAATTGCTTACTGCATTAGTACACGCATCATGGCATTGTATCTGTTCATGCATCATATAGATTTTCATTCTATTGTTTTTTGTGCTAACTTGCTATCTGTCCTTGGTTGTGTTTTCTTGTGTTATTTTGGTTTTCTCTTTATGTCTCTGTCCTTTCCTTAGCATCATGCCTAGGAAGACTAGAGCCTGTAGGTCTATTCCCTCTTCTTCTCCATCCCCTCCTTCTGTTGACCGTGTGAGGTTTCCGAGTGAGAAAAACCAAGAGCTTTTTGAGAAACTTAACCTTAAAAGAAAGATTTGGGCTGAGCATTCTGTTCTGTTAGATGAACTTGATCCTGCCATTAGGGCTAACTTTGAGCGTCGGGGCTGATTACCCTTGTTGGATGTTTCTGATCCTCCTCTACCTTCTGCCTTGATTAGAGAGTTCTTTTCGAACATCTCTATCCGCATCTATGATTCCAACACTTTAGTAAAGAGTTGGATACGAGGCGTAGAGTATACCATTACTCCTCAGGTAGTGGCTGATGCTCTAGGGGTACCGTTGGTTAGGAATCCTGTCTATCCATATGACGAGTCTCCCGAGTTGAGCGACGTTTTGTCTTACATCACTGGGACTTCTATCCAATGGGGTTCTGATCCTAGGATCACTTCTGCTGAGCTCTCCGGATTGCACTATCTGTTCTTAAAAGAGCGTGTCATTCCATCTGGCCCATTTCTCATGTTCACACCATTCCTCTTGAGAGGTGTGTATTTTTGTACGCTCTGGTTGCTGATGCTCCTATTAGTTTTCCCCATCTCTTTCTTCGTTCTTTGAACAATGTTTATAGGAGTTCATTTACCTCACATGCTCTTGTTCATCCTATTTTCTTTCATAGGATTTTGCTCTATCTTGATTTTAGTGACTTCCCTTTCTCTGAGCCCGTTCATGTAATAGCTCCCATAGGTGCGTCTTTTCTTAGACAGAGGGCCGCTCATCTTCGAGCTGGTTCTAAATACCCTAGGTCTGAGCCGTCTAATAGCGCACCTCCTTCTTCTTCTTCTACAGGTCTTGCTGGTGAAGATGTTCCTGATCCAGTTAGTGATGATGCTGCTGCTGCTGATGTTCCTCCACCTCCTTCGACTGACTTTGATGTTCGTCGTACTCTAGAGATTGTCATGACCGTTCAGGTGGCTCATGGTCAGATTTTGGTGGACTTACTAGATGAGATTCGTGCTCTCCGAGCCGACTTAACGCGACTTCATTCACCCTCACCACCTTCTTTTGATGACGACCTATAATTGCCCTTTGGCATTCCGTCACAAAAAGGGGGAGTGGAATTTTACTTTTTGAGAGGAGCTTGTGGAGTTTTTAGATTGTATCTAGGTGCTTCACTATGTATATCATTTTTGGGGTATTCATGTTAGGGGGAGTAACATTGATTGATATTCATGTTGTTTTTTCATTGATTCTTGTTGCTTTGTGATTCACTACTTATTGATTTATATTTATGAGTTGTTCATTCATATATGTCTTTATTTTGTGTTGTGTGAATCTTACAAGAATGTTATACCTGTTGTTTTACTCTTTTCTGTCACACATGCGTTTATGCGTTTGTTGAGTATTTCAGGAATATACAGGTTGATTCAACTAAGCTGCTGTCTACACTTGCAACCAATGGATAGTAGTTAGGGTTGAATTTGAAGTTTATGAGCATTATTTTTGTAAAGGGCTTTTTACTTGTAAAACTTTGAGCTTTTAATTAGGGTTTTGTCACGGATTGCCAAAGGGGGAGTTTGTTAGGTTCTAAAGGTTTAGGAATTTATGTATTTAGAACTCTAATTTGTAATATTGGCAAATCATGATCAAAACAATATGTTTAGTCTTGTTATAGTGTGCTCAAAGTTGTTCAATTATTGTAAAGTTGGAATCGAGAGACTGCAGATGCATTGGGGCATTTCAGTCTGGCTCGATCGATCGAAGAATAGATTCGATCGATCGAAAATCGACCAGAATGCGTTTTCTGCAGAATTTCCAACTCAGCCCTAACTCATTAAACGTTTAGGGTTTTATTTTTTTACCCTAGGTATATAAGGTAAAACCCTAGCCACGTTTTCAGTGTTGCTCCAGTTGTATTGTTGCTCATACATTGCTGTTTTGTGTAAATCTTTTGTGAGATCTAGAGGAGCTTTCCTTTACACAAAGCTTAGGGTTTTCAAGTTAGAGATAGTATCAATATCTTGATGATCAACTTGGTTGCTACCATTGAAGCTTAAAGAATATCAAGCGTGGGTGCTTGTAGCTGATTGAAGAATCCAAGAAAGAAAGAATCCGTGGATTCGGAGCTTGCACGTGGTCGTGTCAGTAAATTCTACTGGTGGGTAGCATTAGGAAGTCAAGCGGGGAGCTTGTAGTCCTTCTGTATGAACTTCGATTCTTTCGCATAGTGGATTCAAGTTTACCTTGAGGATAGCTAGGTCAAATCCTCCCCAGGTTTTTACCGTGTGGTTTCCTGGGTGATCATATCATTGTGTCTTTTACTATTCCGCTGCTTTATTATTTTGATATGATTATTTGATTGCTTTAACCTAGAATTGCATAATTTGACTAAGTAACAACTTGGCTAATTAAACTAGGCTAACCAATCTGGTTGTTTTAAGGGGTCTAAAACCATTCACATCTGAAGGTCAGGTTAACGAAATCTTGGGAGATCAATCTATGGCGAGACAATGCTTAGTGGCTGCCATCTAGCATAAGCCCGAAGTTGAGTCCTTGGCCCAGGCTGGAATGGGTTTATAGCAATCAAAACTGCTAGCATTGCACACTAACGATTCAGACGAGGGTGCGAGATGTGAAGATTTGATAAAAGTTGCTATCAAAGACGATCTAGAGAAGTTCTTTCAAGTCAAATCTTAATTACCTCTTCAGGAGAAGGAAGCACTTATAGAATTCCTTAAGAGAAACATCGATGTATTTGCTTGGAATGCTTATAAAGCCCCGGGGGTGGATCTAGAATTCATATGTCATTATCTAAAAGTCAACCCATTAATCACCCCTAAAAAGCAGCCTCCTCGGCGCCCATCTAGGGAACATGCTGATGTAGTACAAGAGGAGCTAATGAAGCTTAAGCAAGCTGGGGCTATTATTTTATCCTGAATGGCTAGCCAATACTGTAGTGGTAAAGAAGAAGAATGGGAAATGGCGAGTATGTATAGACTTCACTAACTTGAATAAGGCTTGCCCCAAGGATCCTTTTCCTATGCCCAAGATAGACCAGCTAGTGGATGCAATAGTTGGTCATCCTCGGATGAGTTTTCTGGATACCTTCCAAGGTTATCACCAAATACCGTTAGCCTTGGAGGATTAGGAGAAGACTGCCTTTATCAACCTTATTGGGAACTACCACTACAAAGTGATGCCATTTGGTTTGAAAAATACGGAATCCACCTATCAAAGAATGATGACGAGGATGTTTAAGCCACAGTTGGGTAAAAATATCGAAGTTTACATAGATGACATAGTAGTGAAAAGCAAGATCGTTTCTAAGCATGTAAAAGACCTTGAAAACATCTTTGAAGTTCTAAGAAGGTACAAGCTGTGCCTAAACGCCTCCAAATGCTCATTTGGTGTGGGATTAGGCAAGTTCTTGGGGTACATGGTGACTCACAGGAGAATTGAGGTTAACCCCGATCAGATAAAGGCCATCAACAATTTACTAGCTCCTCGGAATCCCAAAGAAGTTCAGAAACTGACTGGAATGACTGCTGCCTTGAACCAATTCATCTCTCGATCAGCAGATAGGTGTAGATATTTCTTCTCGTTGATCAACAAATGGAAGGAATTTGAGTGGATTGAAGAATGCACTGTGGTCTTTCAGCAGCTTAAAGACTATCTAGCTTGGCCACCAATCATGTCCAGTCCTGAGCTAGATGAAGTCTTGTTTGCCTACATTGCTGTAGCTCCCTATGCTGTGAGCTTGGTGTTAATACGAGCAGATTGTGGTGTGCAAAGGCCAGTCTATTATGTAAGTAAGTCGCTACATGAAGCCAAGATCCGTTATTTGCCACTGGAGAAAGCTATCCTGACAGTGGTGCTTGGTACACGGAAGCTACCTCATTATTACTAAGCCCATACAGTCATTGTTCTCACCCAGCTCTCACTCAAGGCTATACTCCAAAGTGCTGACTACATCGAGAGGATTGCTAAATGGGGCACAATCTTATGGGCTTTTGATATCAAATACATGCCTCGCACATCAGTCAAGGGCTAGGTCCTTGCGAATTTAATGGCCGAGTTCATGGAGCCCCATTTAGAAGAAGTAACGCCAACACCGGACATGGATTAAAAATCAGTTGGCATGATTTCTCAATAAGGCCTCTCACATTGGGAAGTGTACGTGGATGGCGCAGTGAACTAGAAAGGTTCTGGAGTTGGGTTAGTGCTGATATCCCCTAAAAGAATCGTCATTGAAAAGTCGTTAAGGCTGGACTTCTCAGCAACAAATAATGAGGTCGAGTATGAAGCTCTAGTAGCGGGAATGACCATGGTTCAAAAGATGGGAGAAAAGTCAGTAGAGGTGTTCTTGGACTCTAGGTTAGTCGTTGGTTAAGTATAAGGTGAGTTTAAGGCGAAAGATGAAAGGATGCAGGGGTATTTGAGCCGAGTTAAATGTCTGCAATCGGAGTTCGAATATTTTAATTTGCTGCACATCCCCAGAAATGGTAATGCACATGCAGATTCTTTGGCCATGCTCGCTACCTCCTCGGCGCAAGATTTGCCAAGAGTTATCCTCGTCGAGGACTTGCATGGGCCTACGGAGGCAAAAAGAGAGGTAGTCCAAGTTCATCAAATAAGAGTTGAACTTAGCTGGATGGATCTTATTATTAAATTCTTGAAGGAAGATATCTTGCCTGAAGAAAGGTTGGAAGCTGAAAAAGTTCAGAGGAAGGCAACCAGATTCTGGCTATCTGAGGACCAAAAACTATATAAACGCTCCTATTCTGGACCATACTTATTATGCATGCATCCTGAAGCAGCTGAGTTATTACTAGAAGAATTACATGAAGGAATCTGTGAGAGCCATACTGGAGGTAGATCCTTGGCTCACCGAGCTATTACTCAAAAAATGTGAATACGTCAAAAAATGTGACCAGTGTCAACGGTTTGCTCCAAACATACATCAACCAGGTGGAGTTCTTAATCCATTATCCAGCCCGTGGCCATTTACTCAATGGGGCTTAGATATTGTGGGTCCATTCCCTAAGGCAACAGGAAACAAGAAATACCTTCTGGTCGACACAGATTATTTTACCAAGTGGGTTGAAGCTGAACCTCTAGCCAACATCAGAGACGTAGATGCAAAGAAATTTATCTGGAAAAATATTGTCACTCAGTTTGGGATTCCTCATACCCTAATCTCAGACAATGGCCTTCAATTTGATAGCAAAGTTTTCAGGATTTATTGCAGTGAAATGGGAATCATGAACAGATACTCCACCCTTGCTTATCCCCAAGGTAATGGGCACGCAGTAGCTGTTAACAAGATCATAGTAAATGGACTAAAGAAGAGACTAGACGACGCGAAGGGCAAATGGGTGGAAAAACTGCCACATGTACTTTGGGCATACAAAACTATGCCTCGTAGGTCTACTAGAGAAACCTCATTTTCAATGGGCTGAAGCTGTCATACCATTAGAGACAAGGTTCCACACATTGAGAACTAGTTTGTTCAATTCGATCGGCAACAATGAGCAGCTAGAGATGATTTTGGATCTAATTGAGGAAAGGAGAGAAAATGCAATGGTCCAATTGGCATATTATCAACAAAAACTCAGATAGGGCTATGCTGCCAACGTAAAGTTAAGGCCTCTAGAACCTGGTGACTTGATGCTCAAGAAATTTATGGGCACTACAAAGAACCCAGCTTGGGGAAAGTTAAGACCCAATTGGGAAGGGTCATATCGTATTACCTCAGGGGCCGGCATTAGGGCGTATTTCCTAGAAGATTTAGATAGTCATGTAATACCACGCCCCTAGAATGTAAACAACCTTAAAAGATACTATTAATAATCGGGTCTTTTCTTTAATCAATATGTCAATTTATTATATAAAGTTTTTATAAGTGTTTAAACTTAAATCCAATCATACCTAAAGTCTTCAGACCAGATGATTTAGGTTAGTTAACACTCGTTCACAATTTTCTTGTGTTTAAACTTAAATTCAATCTTGCCTGAAGTTCTCGGACCAGATGATTTGGGTTAGTTAACACTCGTTCACAATTCTCCTAAGTGTTTAAACTTAAATCTAATCATACCTGAAATCCTCGGACCAAATGATTTGGGTTAGTTAACACTCGTTCACAATTTTCCTAAGTGTTTAAACTTAAATCCAATCATACCTGAAATCCTCGGACCAAATGATTTGGGTTAGTTAACACTCGTTCACAATTCCCTTGTGTGTTTAAACTTAAATCCAATCATGCCTAAAGTCCTCGAACTAGATGATTTGGGTTAGTTAACACTCATTCACAATTCCCCTGTGTGTTTAAACTTAAATCCAATCATGCCTGAAGTCCTTAGACCAGATGATTTGGGTTAGTTAACACTCGTTCACAATTCTCCTAAGTGTTTAAACTTAAATCCAATCATGCCTAAAGTCCTCGGACCAGATGATTTGGGTTAGTTAACACTCGTTCATAATTCTCCTGTGTGTTTAAACTTAAATCCAATCATGCCCCTGAAGTCCTCAGACCAGATGATTTGGGTTAGTTAACACTCGTTCACAATTCCCCTGTGTGTTTAAACTTAAATCCAATCATGCCCCTGAAGTCCTCAGACCAGATGATTTGGGTTAGTTAACACTCGTTCACAATTCTCCTAAGTGTTTAAACTTAAATCCAATCATGCTTGAAGTCCTCGAACCAGATGATTTGGATTAGTTAACACTTGTTCACAATTCCCCTGTGTTTAAACTTAAATCTAATCATGCCTGAAGTCCTCGGACCAGATGATTTGGGTTAGTTAACACTCATTCACAATTCTCCTAAGTGTTTAAACTTAAATCCAATCAGGCCTGAAGTCCTCAGGTTTGGGTTAGTTAACACCTCCATACAGTTATTATTAATACTTAAACTTAAATGAATCATGCCTGAAATTCTCGGATGTATTTAAATGAACTCTAACTTATGATAGGCCTCTTTAGTCATATATCTAATTCAAAATCAATGCTCAATAACATTTTCTGTAAAGGCTCGAAAAGATCTGTGAGACTTCCATATCATTCATGGCTGTCATTGCTTATTAATAGTTCTTATATAAAATACTTTTTTCAATATTGATTTAAGCTATTTGCATCATCAACATGACATCGTGGTTAAGTCTGCCTATATTACCGTAGTTACAAGTCATAGTTATTGGCAATAATGATGAGTCTTATAATATGTGCAACAAAGACACTAAAAATAAAAGAGAAACAATTTCATTGATTAAAAGAAAGTAGTATGCAATCCCTTACAAAAAAAAAAAAAAAAAATTCTAATACAAGTATGAAATAAAAAATCCTAAACATCTAAGCCTTCGTCTGAAGGGCCAAAGGATCAATAGCTTGACTAGACTGAGCAGCAGCAGCGTCTGGGGCTTGATTCTTAGATTCTGAAAGGGTTTTCCTTTTTTCCAAGTCTTCAACCTTATCTTGAGGAGCCTCAACTTGCTTGCCCTGATCACCAAGTTGACTAGACTCCTTGGGGGCCACAGGGTTGATAAGAAAGCCTTGACTGATCAAGGATTGCTCTGAAGCCTCTTGGAGTTGTTTGGGGGGAGAGGAATTAGAACCTGGAAGTTTGCAAATAGCAGGATCATAGTATATACTCTCAGGTTGTCTCAAGTCAGCTTCCGCAAAGATCCCAGCAGCATCAAGGGCTTTCCCCCAAGTTACATCACAGTAATCTCGGCAGACCGAGGCAAACTGCTCAGTAAGGCTGGCTTGGGTCTCTTCCACCCCTACCTTATACGCTGCCTGCCTTTCAGCCTCGATCGCCTCCTTGGCCAACTGAGCATTCTTCTCGGCCAATTTGGCATTCTCCTTGGCTTTCTGAAGCTCAATCCAAGGATCCTTCACCAGCGCTCTCTCTGTTTCCAGATTAATCTCGGTTATGTTCAGCTGCTAGCGTTGGTCTTCGGCCTGCTTCTCGGCATTTTTAAGACCTGCATCAAGGCTATTCCTCTGTTTGTTCATTTCTTTCAACTGCTCGAACAGATGAGAATAATCCTCCTTCAGATTACCCAATGATTTTTCAGCCTCAGACCGAGAGTGGGCCTTCGCTTGGGCTTCAGTATAGGCCTTTTTGTTCCACTCCTCGGCCACATAAACTTGCTGGGTAATCTGCATAGCAGAATGAAAAAATTCAATATAAAGCAGAGAAAAAGGGGACGAATAAAAAAGATCAGCATCTTAACTGAAGAAGTGGATTAGTTCACTTACCATGGCTAAATCAATTTTTAGGGATAAAAAGAGTTCATATTGGCTGAAACGCCTATAAGACTCCATGTCTCTTAGAAGGAGAAGTGGTTGCTCCAGAGCCTCGACAACGAGACTTGCTTTCCTCCCATTATAATTTCTGAGGGAGGTTTCCCAGGGGATGAAAGCACCATCCAGTTCCAGCTTAGGAGACCAGGTACGGTGTCCCTGGCGCACCTCAGCAACAAGAGAGTCATCTCAGCTATTGGTAGACGAAGCCCTTTTGCTCCGTTGGTCCTTGACTACTTTCTGTTGCTTGGTTCCTTTTGGAGGCACCACCTCCCTTTCTTCATTATTTGTGAGGGGCCTCTTCTTCTTCAGATCTGGAAATTGCTTTAAGCCGAGATTAGAATGAACCTGAGTGGGTGGTGGAGGAAACGTAACAACTGGTTGAGATGTACCAGTCTCTTTGGCCTCAGGTGCTATCTTCCTAGCCTTCATTAAGTCCCTTAAACTCATCATGTCTTCTTCTTCCGAAGAGTCTTCTAAAGGAGCTGTTATCAAAACAGGAGGGCGAACACTAGACTACCTGTCAATCTCCTCCTCGGCGTCCGAAACTTGTATCACTTGAACTCCTCCCGAAGCCTCTCCTTCAAATTTAAACTTATCAATTTGTTTCTCAAGTGAAGAGGCCGAGGAGGCGACTCTTTCCTTTGCTGCAACTAGTTCAAAAGGAACCTGTTGAACTGGTTGGATGAGTAGAGGCACACCCTGTGGATTTGGATGTGGCACGAGGGCAAGATCAAACGGAGCTAAAAAATATTTTCGAGCAACGTCTATGCAGTTGATGCAACGGTCTCCCTATCTTATCGCGTTGCCAACCGGCTGAAAATTGCTCAATTTTGGCATAAAGCCAAGAATAAGAGGAACAGCCCAGAGTTGCCCGTCTTCACTTGCAAAAAATTTCTGACCTTAGTAAGTAATTGAGCGCGGCAACATTCGTGAGGCTAAGCCGAGGAGTGATGTGTTCTTTATCTGTTAACATCATGACAAAATTCAGTCAGAGACTTGAAAATACTGATACAAAGAGAAGAAAAATTGTTAAAAAGCGAAGGTCCTAAATCTATTGTTAGGAAACCTAAATCTAGGATGTCCCACCTGGCACTCTTAGTTGGGTTGGGCAATGGAAACCGTCATGCCATGCGCCCGAGACGATTAGATAATCATCTTTCATCCTTTTGTTAGACTTGGGAAGGCAGGAGACAAGCCAAACAATGTCGGATCGGGATTTAAGATAATGTCCCACTCCCTTTTGGCTATGACATTCGTACATGTGTACTACATCAAGCCAGGTGAGTCCGAGTCCTAAATGACAATTCAAGGCGTCAATCCCTCCTAGGATCCTAAAGACATTGGGTGTGCACTGATTAGGAGAAAGCCTATGGTTACAAAGATAACTTTGGGTAACAGAACCCATAGGAAGAGTCATTCCTCCTTCTATGAAGGCTATCATAAGGATTACGACTTCTCCCTCTCTTCGATCGGTTAATATCCTTTCTAGGGGACAATACCTCAAGTTTATTCCCTGCGATATGCCGTATGTTTCCTTAAATGTCTCTATTAAGGCAGGACTATCGACGAGATACTGAAATCTACCCATTTTTTGGCTAACTAGAGGGAGGCATAAAGAGTGATAACTGGGAAATGATAGTTTGAGGGCCGAGAACATTGGCCGAGAAGAGGATGAGGGGTTTGAGGATATTAAAACTTACACAGACTGGGTTGGGGAATGATCCTTAAATCCTTGGAAGGATTTGCGTGGATTCCTACAGAAATAAGCTGGACGATTTGGAAAACTTGATGTGCTCGAATGATTGGGTTCGCTGGAGAGTAAGAGATTGTAAAGTAAAAGAGAGAAAATCTTCTTTGAGGCTTCATATAGGGGCCAGAAAGTGGGTGGGAGTTATCCCACTCAAATCTCAAGGAAAGACATCATCCGTTGGATGCAAGAGATAGAACGCCACCTGGAGTAATTAGTAGCGCTTCGTGAATACCGAAATGTCAGCAGCAATGATGAAGCACCTAAATCTATGCCCACACACGTGTAAATTCGGGTATTTTTGTGTTTTAAGCTTTTATTACGTGACAAATCAAAATCCTATTTTTTCTCCTCGGATGCGAGGGAAAAATTAAAATTTTGAGGGGCTATTGTGGCGGTAAAAGCCCAACATTATGTATTAGGCCTAGGGCCCTATTTGAAGATTATGGTGTGTTCGAAAAGATGAAAATGATTGAGAATGATTCGAGGGGGGAGAGATATACCTGGAAACGGTCAAGGAATGTAGTCCGAAGAGAGCATTGGTAGTCTGAAGAGTGTATTCTTCTCGGATATAAAGAGTCTTGGTCAAGCAGATACCTGGGAGGTTCGAGTGATCTTCCTAGCGATTCCAATGATAAGGATAAGCTTCGAGCATGTATGGAGATGATAAGAACGGAGAAATATCTAAAAGAAAAGGCTGTTACCACTGTGTTTAATGCACTGCAGCAACTTTTCTGGCCGCATTTATGTGAAGAAGTCCCCTAAACAATGCAATTTCAGCTACCACCACTCATGGAGAACTAAAGAAGATACCTGATATGACATGCACTCAAGTGAATGCATAGATAAAGAACAAGTGTACGGTGAAGATGGTTGAGAAGAAGGCTATATAAAGGGAAGAGGCCTCTAATGAGAGAGGACCGAAAAAAAGGAAGAGAAGGAGAAGAACGGTTTTACTGTAGCCTTAAGAACTGTACTCACCTTTCAATCAATAATATATCTCTTCGGACATCAACTTGTTTAGCTTCCACGTGTGTTTTTACGTTTGTTCATCCCTTAGTATCTTAACTGAACGTTGTTTAATTCACAGCCAACCCAGCTCTTTCACCCACTCTCTACAAATTCATTATTTTTGGTTCATTGGGCTCATAATCCAAACCTTTTGGGCTTGGGCCACAAATCCTGACCCTACAACTAGTAGTGTCTTCTTATCAATATTAATTAAATCTCAAAATTTTTTATCATCATGGAGCACAAAATGATAATGTAAAAAGATGATAAAATACTTACCAATAATCCAAGTTTGAATTGTACTTCATGATATTATAAAAAATAATACTAATTATCCCCAAATAGAATTAGCAATGGAATGATATGCATGAATTTTGAATGATTTCCTTCATTAAATTACTAAAAGAAAAAAAAAAGTACTAATTATTTTAAACCATTTTCAAATAAACAAACGATCAAAATGGAAAGTGGAAACTACTTTTATTAAATTTAAATATGATATAAAGTATTTTCTTAAAAAAAAAAGGACATAAAATAGCAGAACATTAAAAACTGCAAGCTGTGAACCACAAATTTATTTAAAATATATATATATATATAATAAGTACATAAAAAAAAAAAAAAAAAAAATTCTAATACAAGTATGAAATAAAAAATCCTAAACATCTAAGCCTTCGTCTGAAGGGCCAAAGGATCAACAACTTGACTAGACTGAGCAGCAGCAGCATCTGGGGCTTGGTCCTTAGATTCTGAAAGGGTTTTCCTTTTTTCCAAGTCTTCAACCTTATCTTGAGGAGCCTCAGCTTGCTTGCCCTGATCACCAAGTTGACTAGACTCCTTGGGGGCCTCAGGGTTGATAAGAAGGCCTTGACCGATCAAGGATTACTCTGAAGCCTCATGGAGTTGTTTGGGGGGAGAGGAATCAGAACCTGGGAGTTCGCAAATAGCAGGATCATAGTATATACTCTCAGGTTGTCTCAAGTCAGCTTCCACAGAGATTCCAGCAGCATCAAGGGCTTTTCCCCAATTTACATCACAGTAATCTCGGCAGACCGAGGCAAACTGCTTAGTAAGGCTGGCTTGGGTCTCCTCCACCCCTAGCTTATACGCTGCCTGCCTTTCAGACTCGATTGCCTCCTTGGCCAACTGAACATTCTTCTCGGCCAATTTGGCATTCTCCTTGGCTTTCTGAAGCTCAATCCGAAGATCCTTCACCAGCGCTCTCTCTGTTTCCAGATTAATCTCGGTTATGTTCAGCTGCTGGCGTTGGTCTTCGGCCTGCTTCTCGGCATTTTTAAGTCCTGCATCAAGGCTATTCCTCTGTTTGGTCATTTCTTTCAACTGCTCGGACAGATGAGAATAATCCTCCTTCAGATTACTCAATGATTTTTCAGCCTCAGACCGAGAGTGGGCCTTCGCTTGGGCTTCAGTATAGGCTTTTTGTTCCACTCCTCGGCCACATAAACTTGCTGGGTAATCTGCATAGCAGAATGAAAAAATTCAATATAAAGCAGAGAAAAAGGGGACGAATAAAAAAGATCAGCATCTTCATTGAAGAAGTGGATTAGTTCACTTACCATGGCTAAATCAATTTTTAGGGATAAAAAGAGTTCATATTGGCTGAAGCGCCTGTAAGACTCCATGTCTCTTGGAAGGAGAAGTGATTGCTCTAGAGCCTCGACAACGAGACTTGCTTTCCTCCCATTATAATTTCTGAGGGAGGTTTCCCAGGGGATGAAAGCACCATCCAGTTCCAGCTTAGGAGACCAGGTACGGTGTCCCTGGCGCACCTCAGCAACAAGAGAGTCATCTCGGCTATTGGTAGACGAAGCCCTTTTGCTCTGTTGGTCCTTGACTACTTTCTGTTGCTTGATTCCTTTTGGAGGCACCACCTCCCTTTCTTCATTATTTGTGAGGGGCCTCTTTTTCTTCGGATCTGGAAATTGCTTTAAGCCGAGATTAGAATGAACCTGAGGGGGTGGTGGAGGAAAAGTAACAACTAGTTGAGATGTACCAGTCCCTTTGGCCTCAGGTGCTATCTTCCTAGCCTTCATTAAGTCCCTTAAACTCGTCATGTCTTCTTCTTCCGAAGAGTCTTCTAAAGGAGCTGTTATCAAAACAGGAGGGCGAACACTAGACTACCTGTCAATCTCCTCCTCGGCGTCCGAAACTTGTATCACTTGAACTCCTCCCGAAGCCTCTCCTTCAAATTTAAACTTATCAATTTGTTCCTCAAGTGAAGAGGCCGAGGAGGCGACTCTTTCCTCTGCTGCAATTGGTTCAAAAGGAACATGTTGAACTGGTTGGATGAGTAGAGACACACCCTGTGGATTTGGATGTGGCACGAGGGCAAGATCAAACGGAGCTAAAAAATATTTTCGAGCAACGTCTATGCAATTGATGCAATGGTCTCCCTATCTTATCGCGTTGCCGACTGGCTGAAAATTGCTCAATTTTGGCATAAAGCCAAGAATAAGAGGAATAGCCCGGAGTTGCCTGTCTTCACTTACAAAAAATTTCTGACCTTAGTAAATAATTGAGCGCAGCAACATTCGTGAGGCTAAGCCGAGGAGTGATGTGTTCTTTATCTGTTAACATCACGACAAAATTCAGTCAGAGACTTGAAAATACTGATACAAAGAGAAGAAAAATTGTTAAAAAGCGAAGGTCCTAAATCTATTGTTAGGAAACCTAAATCTAGGATGTCCCAACTGGCACTCCTAGTTGGGTTGGGCAATGGAAACCGTCATGCCATGCGCCTGAGACGATCAGATAGTCGTCTTTCATCCCTTTTGGCTATGACATTCGTACATGTGTACTACGTCAAGCCAGGTGAGTCCGAGTCCTAAATGACGATTCAAGGCGTCAATCCCTCTTAGGATCCAAAAGACATTGGGTGCGCACTGATTAGGAGAAAGCCTATGGTTACAAAGATAACTTTGGGTAACAGAACCCATAGGAAGAGTTATTCCTCCTTCTATGAAGGCTATCATAAGGATTACGACTTCTCCCTCTCTTCAGTCAGTTAATATCCTTTCTGGGGGACAGTACCTCAAGTTTATTCCCTGCAGTATGCCGTATGTTTCCTTAAATGTCTCTATTAAGGCAGGACTATCAATGAGATACTGAAATCTACCCATTTTTTGGCTAACTAGAGGGAGGCACAGAGAGTGATAACTAGGAAATGAGAGTTTGAGGGCCGAGAACATTGGCCGAGAAGAGGATGAGGGGTTCGAGGATATTAAAACTTACACAGACTGGGTTGGGGAATGATCCTTAAATCCTTGGAAGGATTTGCGTGGATTCCTACAGAAATAAGCTGGATGATTTGGAAAACTTGATGTGCTCGAATGATTGGGTTCGCTGGAGAGTAAGAGATTGTAAAGTAAAAGAGAGAAAATCTTCTTTGAGGCTTCATATAGGGTCCAGAAAGTGGGTGGGAGTTATCCCGCTCAAATCTCGAGGAAAGACATCATCCGTTGGATCGATGGTCAACCGTTGGATGCAAGAGATAGAACGCCGCCTGGAGTAATTAGTAGAGCTTCGTGAATACCGAAATGTCTGCAGTAATGATGAAGCACCTAAATCTATGCCCACACACGTGTAAATTCGAGTATTTTTGTGTTTTAAGCTTTTATTTCTTGACAAATCAAAATCCTATTTTTTCTCCTCAGATGTGAGGGAAAAATTAAAATTTTGAGGGGCTATTGTGGGGGTAAAAGCCCAACATTATGTATTAGGCCTAGGGCCCTATTTGAAGATTATGGTGTATTCGAAGAGATGAAAATGATTGAGAAGGATTCGAGGGGGGAGAGATATACCTGGAAACGATCAAGGAATGTAGTCCGAAGAGAGCATTGGTAGTCCGAAGAGTGTATTCTCCTCGGATATAAAGAGTCTTGGTCAAGCAGATACCTGGGAGGTTCGAGTGATCTTCCTAGCGATTCCAATGATAAGGATAAGCTTCGAGCATGTATGGAGATGATAAGAACGGAGAAATATCTAAAAGAAAAGGCTGCTACCACTGTGTTTAATGCATTGCAGCAACTTTTCTGGCCGCATTTATGTGAAGAAGTCCCCTGAACAATGCAATTTCAGCTACCACCACTCATGGAGAACTAAAGAAGATACCTGATGTGACATGCACTGAAGTGAATGCATAGATGAAGAACAAGTGTGCGGTGAAGATGGTTGAGAAGAAGGCTATATAAAGGGAAGAGGCCTCTGATGAGAGAGGACCGAAAAAAAGGAAGAGAAGGAGAAGAACAGTTTTACTGTAGCCTTAAGAACTGTACTCACCTTTCAATCAATAATATATCTCTTCGGACATCAACTTGTTTAGCTTCCACGTGTGTTTTTACGTTTGTTCATCCCTTAGTATCTTAACTGAACGTTGTTTAATTCACAACCAGTCCAGCTTTTTCACCCACTCTCTACAAATTCATTGTTTTAGGTTCATTGGGCTCATAATCCAAACCTTTTGGGCTTGGGCCACAAATCCTAACCCTACAACTAGTAGTGTCTTCTTATCAATATTAATTAAATCTCAAAATTTTTCATCATCATGGAGCACAAAATGATAATGTAAAAAGATGATAAAATACTTACCAATAATCCAAGTTTGAATTGTACTTCATGATATTATAAAAAATAATACTAATTATCCCCAAATAGAATTAGCAATGGAATGATATGCATGAATTGTGAATGATTTCCTTCATTAAATTACTAAAAGAAAAAAAAAAGTACTAATTATTTTAAACCATTTTCAAATAAACAAACGATCAAAATGGAAAGTGGAAACTACTTTTATTAAATTTAAATATGATATAAAGTATTTTCTGGAAAAAAAAAAAAAAAGGACATAAAATAGCAGAACATTAAAAACTGCAAGCTGTGAACCACAAATTTATTTAAAAAATATATATATAATAAGTACAATCTAGAATTGTGGTACACTTCGTGGCATCATTCCATCCTCTAAACTATTACTCCATCAAAGAGGAGAGAGTGAGAAAGATCAAAATGAAAAATAGAGAGATTTCAATAAACCCAAAAAAAAGAAAAAAAAAAAAAGAAAAAAAAAAGAACAACAACAAAGAGAGAGAGGTGGTTGTCGGTCATTGACTGAAGATTAGATTGGAGCATAGCAAACGAAAGGGAGATACTGCATAAGGGAAGATTTCGCTATATTCTGATGCTTTTTTGTTTTGCATTTTGAGGAATCTTGATTTGCAAGGAATTGATTTTTTTTTTCTTTTTTTCCTTAGCTAATTTGGGAATTTGTTATGGATTTTTTTTGTGTTTGGATTTGGAAATTTGTTACTGAATTGAACTTGGGCCAGATGCTATTTTTTTGTGGTCTTTGTAGCAACTAATTCATTAAAGGGTTTTGGGATGGGGCTGCATATGGTGATCTGCCTTGATTTATCAAAGGGTAAAATTGAGTTTTTAAGAAAACACAGTAGGCAATTTGGGAAATAGACAGTGGCTTTCCAACGGTAATGTTAAAACGTAGTTATGGCTTTTGCAAAAGTTGGGGCTGGCCAGAGTCAAGGAAATGCGCAATTCTTTAGATTTCAAAACGTAACTTTCTTTCAAACGCTACCATACATATATTACCAAACGCTCATTTTAAAATTTCAATTTCAAAAGGCTCGTTTTGGCTTAAGAAAGTGGAAACAAACGCACACTTAAGTGTGAGTAACTAGTGGGCTCCACAATTTTGAGTTAAAGTTGCTTTTTTAAATTGACAACTAAAGTCAAGTTCTGATGCCAAACAAGATAGAAAGTGAGTTAAGAGAAAATTGAGAATCAGGATATAAGATATGAGAACTGAAATGCAAGTGACCGGTGAACCAACAAGGTCTTATCGTCTCTGTATTCTTTGTGGCTTATTGTCGTTTGTAATTGGATGAGGAAGAAAAGATAACTCATTCAAGAATCACAGCCTTTACTTTTGTCGGCACAATTGTTTTCCTTTTTTATGGGTCACATGCTACACGACACTACAGTGCACGTCAATCCAGCACGTTCAAAATGTTGAGACAATGGAGCTGTGAAGGGGCCCAGTGATTCTGGCTGGGCTTCTTGTCTTTTTCTTTTTTCTGATCTTTCTTTTTTCCTTCCTCATATTGAAAGACGTACCTCGTAACTCTTTGCTTTTTTATCCAAAAAAAAAAAATGGAGGGCCAGAGTTATTCAATAGTATAAAAAATGATAATTAATTGTATTATAAAAATTTGTAATACAATTAATTGTATCACGTTTATAACATATAATAATATATATTTTTAATTATTTCTTTTGGTTTTGGGTGTTATAAAAATGACACATGAAATTATAAATTTTATGTAATATTTTTAACATCATCATTCAATTAAATAAATTTTGCGTTAAAGTTGCTTTTTTAAACTGAAAACTAAGAGACCGTTTGGGGCGCACGTTTTGTTGCGTTGCGTTTTACTTTTTTTTTTTTTTTTTTTTTTCCTCACGCGGTTCAGTCCACTTTTTTTGGCGCACGTTTTGTTGCGTTGCGTTTTACTTTTTTTTTTTTTTTTTTTTTTCCTCACGCGGTTCAGTCCACTTTTTTCACTGTAGTAGTACTGTAGCAGCTACTGTTCATTGAACAGTAGCCGCAAAGTTTGACTTTTCAGCACAATTTTACTGTTTATGGACCCACAAATTTCACTTTTCAGCAACTTTTTCATTAAAAATGGGTCCCACGATACTATTCACACATTTAAAAATTATTTTACTACAGTATTTTTCAGTTTTCAGTTTCAGTTTTCAATTTTCAGCTGTATCCAAACAGGCCCTAAGCCAAGTTTTGATGCCGAACACGATAGAAAGTGAGTTAAGAAAAAATAAAGAAATAGGATATAAGATATGAGAACTGAAATGTGAGTGAATGGGAACCAAACAAAGTCTTATTGTCTCTGTATTCTCTGTAGCATTGTCGTTTGTAATTGTACGGGAAAGATAATAATGGTAACTCATCCAACAATCACAGTCTCACAGCCTTTACTTTTTTTTTATGGATAGTCAGCACGTCAATCGACAGCACGTTCAAAATGTTGAGATAATGGAGCTGTCAAGGGGTCCAGTAATCCTGGCTGGGCCTCTTGTCTTTTTCTTTCTGATCTTTCTTTCTTTATTCCAGATTCAACAGAAAAAATACACATGGACGGCCAGTCTATTATTTTTTATTTTTTTTGTTTTACATGGGAAAACGAGTAAAAGTTACTCGCAAATTTATAAGAATCTTTAAATTGACCTATCAAATATAAATGTGATTAGTGTGATCAGTGACAAGTGTTATTCAATAGTATAAAAAAAAATGATAATTAATTGTATTATAAAAATTTGTATAATACAATTAATTGCATCACGTTTATAACATATACTTAATTTTAAAAAATTATTTCTCTTGGTTTTGGGTGTAAAAATTGACGCATGAAATTATAAAATTTATTTAATATTTTTAACACCATTCAATTAAATAAATATATTAATTATATATATTTTTTAAATTTTTAGTGAGCTCAACCAAAGTTGAATTTTTTTTTTTTTTTTTTTTTATGACAAGAGTCGGATATTAAATAAGATACGATGAATATGCGGCAAATGGAAATATCATTGTCTCGAAGGTGAAAAATATTTAGTCATTTTGTTGGTCTACGAATTACATATTTTCCAAAAGAACCAATTCATGAATTATATAGTGTGCAATTGAAGCAATTCAAGTGTTATTTAACCTTTGTTAAAAAAAAAAAAAAAAAATCTATCTTTTTAGATTCCAGTTAATTCAATTAATAAATTTTTTTGTAGTTAAATAAGAAATATGATGTTTAAATTCTGTTTATATCAAAAATTAATTAGTACATTTATTTAATAATAAAAGAGAACTATCATTCTAAATAGACTGAAATTCTATTGTATCTCCAACAAAAATTTATTTTTTTAAAATCTGATTTAAGCTAGTTAATGTTTTCAGTGCAATGTGCAAATACTGAATGATGGCTTTTCTATGAAGAGTCCATTGGTGAAGGATGGGCCTTGTGTTTGTCTTTTAAAATTTATGTAAGGTCATATTCGGTCCACTTGAATCAGATAATAGTTTGCTCCCTCAAAAAAAAAAAAAGTTGCAATTTTTATTAAAAATAATTACAAATAATACATTTTTTTTTTTATTATAATGACAAAACTTTTATCACAATGAAAAGAAAAACATCTCAAAATTTGAAATTAGACATGTACATAGAGTAAGAATAGCAATAAAATCTTGGGAAAGATTGATTGAAGTTTATTAAAGAAGGGAAATGTGAAAATAAAAAAAACATAAAGAAAGAGAAAGAGATGAGAGAAATAAAGTTTACGTGTATAT
Source organism: Quercus suber (assembly GCF_002906115.3). NCBI lineage: Eukaryota > Viridiplantae > Streptophyta > Magnoliopsida > Fagales > Fagaceae > Quercus > Quercus suber. Next base: position 1,183,986 of record NW_027069488.1, on the reverse strand, counting down.
GAAGTAGAGTGCTGCAACATGACAAGGTATGTGCGGGTGAGTTGGGTTTTAAGAGCATCTCCAGCAAATTCATCAAATTTTTGTATTATTTGGAGAATAAATAGTGACTTTTACTTTTATTTACCCACTTTTTTAAATACACCTTCTAACAGATTCTCTATCTTATTCTCTATTTCATTTAAATATTATTTTTTCTTTTATTATTTATTTTTTTTTTAACAACTACACATCTTCCAACATTTTTTTACTCAACACCTAATTATTATAATACAAAATAAGAATTTGAAGAATGAACAGTAGCTCATCAAACTTGATGGGCTACTGTTCATAAGCCCCAAAAAAAACTGACTTTGCCTAAGCTGCTGGAGCACTAACACAGCCCATATTCTCCAAATTTTAGCTAATATATGTGGATGCCAATGCTCTTGGAGATGCTCTAATGGGTTAGAAATATTTCAACTCTCTATTCAACCTAGTCTGCTAAATCATCTATCTAAATGCCTAACCTAACCCACCCCACTTAATGGACCGCATGGGTTGGATGCGGGTTGGCGCGTCACTTCAGAAGTTACAATAACTTTTAGACGCAGGCCACTTAAGAAGTTACAAAAAAAAACTGTGTTTACTGCAAAACAAAATGACAATCAGGTCCAAACACCAATTGGGCTAGAGATAATAGTTTCTCTGGTTGCACTTATGTCAATGCTTAATAACACTATGATTCAATATGGTAAGTTTTGGAACATTGTTTTTCATTTCTAGACATATTATCCCGAGCTTCTCTAATCTTAAAACTGAAACTGAAGATTTGAGTTGGATTTCAGAATGCTGCCATGCTGAAACAATTTCTCTTACTTGTTCTCCCTTTTTCTCTTTTCCTGATAGATGATTCGCATTGCAAGCATGACCCATAATTAATATGAAATCAGGCCACAGATTATACTATAGAGTGTAGAACTTTTTGGCGTTTGGACTCTATCAAGGGCCAAGGCTTGGAGTTTAGACCAAAATTTATACGTGGGCCTTGTTTTAGAAGTTCATATGAGCTTTGCAGCTAGCACATATTTTTGGAATACCTTTTTCTTTGTTTATTTATTTTCCTGCTTACATGGGACTTTTGATTTTTGAAACTGTTTCAATTCAATATTTTAGGGACATAGAATGGAGAAATGATAAACACAGTGGCAAAATTGGGCTATAAAATGTGTATTGTTCTCACGTCACACGAGAAATCTTTAGTATCCCACGCTTTTGAAGGAATGGAAATAATCATAGGTTGCTGGAATCTGAAAGAGGTTATTAACAACATGTTCAAGGCGTACTGAAATGAAGATGGAGATCAGGTTAACTCTATAAATGAGATGTGGTTATGTTAGTCAGAGAATGAAGTTAGATTGCCGGTTGTATAAGCAAACTGACACTATAAATGAAAGACGTATTTGCTTAGAGATTGCTTTAGGCCTCAGCAAGCTTAAAACAAATTAAAACTTGTTCATGGAGTGATCATCAGTGATGCAAAGGATTGTTATATATTGAGCTCAAGAGTTTCACTTATTCTGTTGCTTCCTTTACTTGTGTTTTGGGACATAATTTTCCTCGCACCTATTTCTTGAAAGAGGTTATTAACAACATGTTCAAGGCGTACTGAAATGAAGATGGAGATCAGGTTAACTCTATAAATGAGATGTGGTTATGTTAGTCAGAGAATGAAGTTAGATTGCCGGTTGTATAAGCAAACTGACACTATAAATGAAAGACGTATTTGCTTAGAGATTGCTTTAGGCCTCAGCAAGCTTAAAACAAATTAAAACTTGTTCATGGAGTGATCATCAGTGATGCAAAGGATTGTTATATATTGAGCTCAAGAGTTTCACTTATTCTGTTGCTTCCTTTACTTGTGTTTTGGGACATAATTTTCCTCGCACCTATTTCATGACTATTTATAAGATAAGTATCCAATATCCCATGCGATGTCCGATGCATTTTGATAAATTTTATAAAAAATTATTTATAACAAAAAAATAATATTAAAATATTAAAATTTTCTACTAATTTTATAAATAGGCATGATAATAAATGTAATAGATATCTGTGGGGCCAGAAAATCAGGTAGTCTTGGCCCACTCCAAGCCAGGCCCAAGGGCCCACGCCGAGGATGCATAAGGGGTCCGAGGATGAAAGCGCGAGGACCGACCCCCGAGGAACATATCCGAGGAGGGCCCGTCCTCGGGCGTCCGAGACCTCGGGAGAACACGAGGAACACTCCACCAAAGGGGACTCCTTGAATATCTGAGGAGGAGGGGGTCGAGTGCCACGCGTCGGCGAAGGAACAAGCCTTAGGTGAGCTATCACCTCTGCATTGAATGCGCCCATCTAACCCCTCTAGCCGCATTAATGGGGATGTAACCCCTTGACAGGGTAACATTGATCATTGTGAGCCACTCGAGTACGGAGAGGGCCTCTGATGGGACGGACGGTCAGAGGGGAGGTCAATGGATGATCAACAGAAGGAAGGAGGGAATAGGAGGAAGAGAACTATATAAGAAAGGCGAGCAAAGCAGTAAAGGGGGACTTTTTGTTGAAGAGGAGGAGATAGAATGACTCGGAGGTCATGTCAGTTTCAGGGGGGAACCTCCTCGGACGAGGGCCGAGGAGCCGCCCTTAGGTGTAAGTTGGGCTCACCCCCCTTCGATAGAAAGAAAAGTGGCTTGTGCTCTATTGTTAGTCTGTGAGGGCCTAACCCTTCGACCCACTCTCTAAAAATGTATTGTTGGGGAACCTTCTTAAACTGAGTCCCTACAATATCATACTATCACATCAATAATATAATAAATAAATTTCTAAAATACATTATGATTTGTGTTTAAAATTTGACAAATTAATTTGTAAACTAACCTTTTATTAACATATTCAATAAATAAATTTCTTAATTCTTTTCTAAAAAATTGACACATGACTTTGTAATATTCCTAAATCATATACCATTTAAAGCTTTTAACTTTTCTATCGTTTATCTCACAAAAAAAAAAAAATGCTTTTAACTTTTAAGAGCGCAACAAAAAGTCGTTGAGAGTTTTTGTTTTTCCCTATTGATAGGAGACAAGAGCTGAGTATTATAAATGGATATAGTAAGATCGATGCGAAGAATATGCAGCGAACGAGATGGCATCGTCCCAACCAACGTATGGATAGAACAATTTATCATTTTGTTTGTCCATATATATATATATATATATTAATTAATTAATTACAACCAATGTATGATTCCCATATAGTTGATATGTTCAATATCTGCTGAGCAAAGCATCTGCATGTTCTTGAACAACCTTCCAAGCCATGATCACATGTCGTTCCTCTGTCAGGGTCGCACCTATAGCACACCGAATTATGAATACTCCATCGACCACAGTAGGACTCATGTAGACATGGCCTGACCTATTGATTGAGTCCAACAGCTTCTGGTTTAGTTCATTTACACGTTCCAAATCTAAGGCCTTCTCATCATGGTTAGCCACATCATTCTCATAAGAGTAAGATTGTGCATGTAATCATATTACCACTTCCCATGCACACTTATTTTTTAAATGCATGTTTGAATGAAAATCACCCATTAATACTTTAGTAGATATTGAAGCAAACTCAACCAGTGAAAATATATTACATCAAATATATGCATCATTCCTTTTAAAATATGTGTATCACATATTATGGAAATGATAATACATAAATTAAATATATGAGATAATCCCATATAGTTGATATGTTCAATATCTGCTGAGCAAAGCATCTGCATGTTCTTGAACAACCTTCCAAGCCATGATCACATGTCGTTCCTCTGTCAGGGTCGCACCTATAGCACACCGAATTATGTATACTCCATCGACCACAGTAGGACTCATGTAGACATGGCCTGACCTATTGATTGAGTCCAACAGCTTCTGGTTTAGTTCATTTACACGTTCCAAATCTAAGGCCTTCTCATCATGGTTAGCCACACCATTCTCATAAACTTTTTTAAAATTTGGCTTAGGCAAAACCCTAAAGCAGACCAAAGCAAAATTTCTAGGGGCCACAACCTCAAACCTATTATCAAGCCTTACAAGTTCTTCAAAAAGCTTGGCCATTTTAACATGGCTTCTTAAAAAGCACCTGAGGTTCGCCACGCCGTAGCTTCTGAGCACAAGCCACAATTTCATGGCTCGGAATCTTCGACTTAAGGTTATTTGCCAGTCTTTGTAGTCCACCACTTGCTTTGAATCAGTGGCCTTATTTCTCAAATACGCAGAATTTGTTGAGAGTGATTTTATCAAGGCATATGGATCCTTCACCCAAAGGCAGCAACAATCCAAAGTAGTAAAGAACCACTTATGTGCATTCAAAGTGAATGAATTTGCACCCTCAATGCCATCAATGAAATGCCGGAACTCTGGGCAAATGCAAGCACTTCCAGCATATGCGGCATCAACATGGACCCATATACTATAATCTTTGGCTACTTCGCATAATGGCCCTATTGGATCAATGGCATTTGTTGAAGTTGTCCCAACTGTGGCACAAAGAAAGAATGGGACTAGTCCAGCTTGAACATCTGCTTGAACTGCATCACGTAATGACTTTGGGCATAACCCAAAAGAGGTTGACTTTGTTGTCTTGACAGCTCGGAAGTTCATTGGGTTGATTCCAGCAATTTTGGCTGCCTTTTGTATTGCACTATGCGTTTGGTCAGACCCATAAACCACCAACTTTTCCATCTTCTCTCTTCCAACTTGGCTTAGCATTTGATCCCTCGCTGCAGTTAATGTACACAAAATGGCCTCACAAGTAGTCCCTTGCAATACACCTCCACCATTGCCAGAAAAGAGGAAAGACTTTGGTAGTTTAAGCATTTCACCAAGCCAATCCATGACAATACACTCTAGTTCAGTTGCAGCAGGTGATGACATCCAATTGAATCCCACTACATTAAAGCCAGTGCTAAGCACTTCTCCAAGAAAACCAGCAATGCTACTACTTGAAGGGAAGTAGGCAAAGTAGTTAGGACTCTGCCAGTGTGTGATCCCAGGTATAATATATTTCTGCACATCTTGGAGGATGGTTTCAATGGATTCAGGAGAGAAAGGGGCAGATTCTGGTAAGAGATTTCGAAGATAATTTGGCTCAACTTGGCTTAGGACTTGATAACTCTCTATGTTTTCATAATAATCTGCAATGAAGTCTATGATCATGTGGCCTTGCCTCCTAAATTCCTTTGGGTCTAGAGGGTTAGTGACGAAGTGGGAATTTTTTTCTTGATCCTTACCGAAAGTGAGGCTGCCCATGATCAAGATATGGAATTTAAATGTTTTGGTGGTTTGACAAAGGAGAGAAAGGGCATGGAAGAATCAGAAGGTGATGTGCTGATTGAATGAGAAATAATGAATGAAGATAGTTTCTTATATAGCCAAAAAATGAGTAGCATGCAGATTGAATGAGAATTATATTAATTAGTCGTGGACCCACGCGATGCGTGGAAATATATGGTTATTTTAAGATGTGGTCTAATATATAACTTACTTTTTAACTTAATTGTATATAATTTGTTCTTCCGAAATATTAAACAATTTCTAAAAATAATTTCTAGCTATCTTTCTATTTTTACAAATATATAAATTTATCATTTTTGGTGTTTTTGTTTAATATTATCCTTTTGATTGAAGTGGTCCATTTTCTTCTAAATATTTTTATTATGAATTATTATTTAAAATTTTCATTCTCTCAAAGATATTATCATGATAATAAAAAATTATCACATAATTACAATTGATATTATTCAAATAATTGATAGGAACATTTAAATTCATGATAGTCATGTAGATTGTGTTTTGATATAAACTCAAATTCTCACTTCCAAACTAACTAAGGATTAACTCAAATAAATATCAACCCAAAACTATAAGAGGGAGTAAAAAGACTTGTGATGCGAACTCAAAAAACACAACACCAAAATTTATCAAAAGTTGCAAGAAAGAATTATATATATATATATATATATAGAGAGAGAGAGAGAGAGAGAGAGAGAGAGAGAGAGAGAGAGAGAGAGAGAGAGAGAGAGAGAGAGAGAGAGAGA